>NC_073304.1:45477636-45777636 GCF_027595985.1 Sorex araneus
AATAGTTTCCCAGAAGACTGAAGATACTCTGTCAATCTCACTTCATTTATAGAAGGTGATAGGGCTTCAGGAGCCCTGAGATGGGAAAGCCTGTTTCCCACCTGAGGGCCGAGTGATAACAGCGTGTTTTAATAGGTACACACATACGCACAGTGCTTGAACATCTTGTTTCACAGAGAGACTTGAAAATAATGAATCTGAAGCATCACTTGATTTTAACAGGTTATGTGGGTTGTTCTCTGTTTTAAGATGGTAAATAGTAAAGTGGTTCTGGTGTGGGTTGTGTGAATGACCTTATAGAAGCCTTGAGAATAATGCTGCCTGGGGAGTTTCAGTTACTTGAATAATTCACATATATATGATGCTTGGTTAGATTCCTTATCTGGGGGAGAATTTTTTTTGTGTGTTTTCTTCTTGACTTAGTCCTAGAGCTGAGAGTGGATGCTTAAGAAATAAAAGTAAATTAATTACTGTTATCGATTACAAATAATATGAAACTTGCAGAGTCTTTTCAGTAGCATGATTAATATATAACATTTGGGCATTGCTACTGCAGTATTTTAGATGCTATAAGGTAAATTTGCATTAATTTAAGTGCATTAAAGTAAATGAGGATACCACTGTAAAGGTCAGTTAGCACTGCTTTACTTTTTTTTTTTTTGGTACTGAGTATATTTATTAAATGCTTTGGGGACATAATAAGGTCTTCATTAGGTCTTTCTTTTTTTAAAAAAAAATCACCAAAATCAATATAAGACACAGTAGGCTTATAGTGATGATCTAATTTTTCTCAGAGAGAGGATCCATTCCTATAACTAAATGGACAAAACCCAAGCTAGTTGGTACTGCAAGAGTAAATTGTGCTGTTGGTGGGATTGCCATCTGGATCAGCCTCTGTGGAAATCAGTATGGAGACTTCTCAAAACAAAACAAAACAAGAAATGGAACTACCATATGACTCAGTGATTTCACTCCTTGGCATCTATCCCAAGAACACAAAAACATGAACTGAAAAAGAGATTTGCACACACATGTTCACTGCAGCATTATTTACAATAGCTGAGATCTGGAAACAACCCAAATGCCCAGAGACTGATGATGGATAATGAAATTGTGGTCTGTAAACACAACGGAACACTGCCCAGCTATAAGAAAGGATGAAAATTTACCGTTCCCCTACAACTTGGATGGAACTAGAGGGTATCCTGGCAAGTGAAATAGTCAGAGGGGAAAGGACAAATGCTGGGATAATCTCGCTTGTATGTGGTATATAAGGAAACAAAGGGAATGAATGATGGCAAATGAAAACAAACCCTTGGACTGTGTCAACAGAACTGAGGTTACCAAGTGAGGGAAGGAAAGTGGGTGTTTGGAGATGGGGCGGCTGAACAACATTAACATTAATGCAAAAAAAAATTTTTTTTTCAAATAAACTGCGAAAATTTGAAATTTTCTCATAGTTTATTTTTGGGTTTTGGGCCACACCTGACTGTGCTCAGGGCCTATTCCTAGCTGTGCACTCCTGGTGGGCTCAGGGGACCATATTGGGTGCTGGAGATCGAACCCCGGTCAGCCACTGTGCTATCACTCTGGCATCCAGTTATTTTTGTTTAACTTTTTCAGACATTTAGTTTGTAGTTGAATATGAAAACATAAGAAATGATCTAGAGAATGCACTGGGTTTTCATCTGCATTTGGATTTTCATTGTCCTTTTGATGATATATTCTGCTGTATTCTTTTTTTTTTTTTTTCTGCTTTTTTGGGTCACACCTGGCAATGCTCAGCGGTTACTCCTGGCTCTACTCAGGAATTACCCCTGGCAGTGCTCGGGGGACCATGTGGGATGCTGGGAATCGAATCTGGGTCGGCCATGCGCAAGGCAAATGCCCTACCTGTTGTGCTATCGCTTCAGCCTCACTGCTGTATTCTTAATGGTCTGCTCCTAACCACAACCACAAAAAGACATACAAACTTCCTTACCTTTATAGTCTGTATTGCCCCAGATCCTCTCAGATCTCTCAGGCTGTCAATAGCTTGCTGTGGCGATACTGTGTCAGATAGGTATAGGAGGAGACAAGCGGCTACTAATAGAACATGATAGAAAATAGCACGTTATTGAGTAATAACAGGGAAGAACATTTTATATTTAGAATTTTGAATTGAGTCAGGTGTAACTGTTCCAAATGATTTAAAAGGCAAATTTTTTAGTACCTTTTATTTTTTCTACAACCCAGCGATGCTCAGGGGTTACTCCTGGCGCTGCACTCTGGAATCACTCCCAGTGGTGCTCGGGGAACCATATGGGGTGCCGGAAATTGAACCTGGGTCAACCAATTCAAGGCAAGTGACTTACCCACTGTGCTATCTCTCTGGCCCCATAGTATGTGTCTTTGATAGTTATGATTTTTAAGTGACCATGGCTGGATTAAAGTCTAACACTGGATTCATTCTTTTTAATAGCTTTATTGTTATAGTGCATATACTGTACAATGCAGTTAAAATGTATACAATTCAGTAACTTTGAGCATTATCACAGATAGTGCACCACTCACCACCATCAATTTTCGAATACTTCCTTGTCATCTCACACAGAAACACTGCATCTGTGTCATCCTCCCACGTGCCCTAAGCAAATTCTAATCTGCTTCTGTCTTGTGAATTTGCCTATGGTGGATATGTCCTATCAATTGCATCAGACTCACTGTTGCTTTGGGCCTGGTTTCTTTGAATTGGCATAGAGTGTTTAGGATTTATACATATTGTAGCATCTATTAGTTCTCCATTTGCTTTTATGGACGAATTATTGTTGATACATTTAAGTTGCTTCCATTTTTGGACTATTATGAATAATGTTCCTCTTCGGAGGTCTTTGGCTGCCGGGGCTCTGCTCCGGAACCCAACCACAACCATGCCCAAGGCCCCTCTCCACATGTTCGGACGAGCCTCATGCATGAAGGAACTGGAAAAGGAACCCAGGTGTTCGGGATCTGGGGATGAGAGCTTCAAGCCTGCTCGGATCCGTACTGGGCCTCCACTCAGGATCCCGCCCCCCCCTCCCCCCCATTTTCCAGTAGCTTGGCAGCCACACCCACAAACTGCCCCTGGCACTGTGTAATCCCATCAATGGCCAAGATCCAGAGACTATAAAACAATGCTCCCGGAAGAGTGGCGACCGCTTATAGCCTAGTTCTCCCTCTCAGAGAACCTGGCGAGGTACTGAGAGCATCCTGCCCTGCACGGCAGAGCCTGGCAAGCTCTCTGTTGGTGTATTCGATATGCCAAATACAGTAACAATGATGGGTCTCATTCCCCTTTCCCCGAAAGAGCCTCCTATGTGGCACTGCTGGGAAGAAAGAGTAAAGAGAGGTCTGCTAAAATCTCAAGGCTAGGACGAATGGAGATGTTACTTTCGCCCGCCCAAACAAGTCATTGATCAATGGGATGACTGATGAATAATGTTGCTCTGTGTATTTATGATCAAGTCTTTGTATAGTTATTTTTAAAATTTATTTGGAGTACATAGGAATGGAATTTCTGGATCACAGAACAACTGTGTTAATTGAGGAACTGCCAGACCATGTTATGAGAGCCCCGGCAGTGTATGGAGCTCCCAGGTTCTGCACATCCTTCCAACACGTATTATCTGTGTTTTAAAAAGTAGTCATTCTAATGATATTAATGACTTTTCATTGTGGTTTTGATTTCTAGTTCTCTGATGATGAGCCTTCCATGTGCCTGTGTGTTATTTATACATTCACTTAATGTCGTGGATAGCTTCTTATAAAACTTGACTACACATGAAACTACATGTACTGAAAGCAGACCCTCGAATATGTCTCCTTTAACAATGTCAAAACCATTTTATTATTATAATGAAATAGCATTGAACAAAATATTTGAGGTGCTATTGCATTTAATTTGGAGAAATATTTACGTCCTTTGCCAATTTTTTCACTGAGTGCTTTGTCTCTTTGACTTGTAAGAGTTCTTTATCCTAGATATAGCAAATACATATACATGTATATGTATCTATATATACATACATATTTATTTTTTACCATTCTGTGGGTTGTCTGTTGGGATATTATCCTTTGGAACATATAAGTTAAATTTTTTAAAAATTTTACTTTACCATCATTAAAAGGAATAACTTTTTTTGGGGGGGGGTGTCCCACCCAGCTATGCACAGGGATTACTCATGGCTCTGCACTCAGGAATTATCCTGGCGGTGCTCAGAGGACCATATGGGATGCTGGGAATGGAACCCTGGTTGGCTGCGTGCAAGGCAAATGACCTACCCGCTTTGCTATCGCTCCAGCCCCAAAAGGAATTAACTCTTACTCCACTGAGATACTTTTATTAACTTTTCCCCAACACAAGTACAGTGTATTAAAAAAAAAAAAATATATATATATATATATATATATATATATATATATATATAGGGCCACACCTAGAGTGTTCAGGAATCACTCTCGATGGCTCTGGGGAAAATATGGGTTTTCAAGGATGGAACCCAGCTTGGCTGCTCACAAGGTAAGCACCCTACCTGTTGTACTAATTTCTCCAGCCCCACATGTACAGGTTTTTTTTTTTTTTAGCTTAACACAACAGTTTTATTTTTCATATTTATGTTGTCTATGGATATTATTTAGAAGTCAATGTCAGTATCATAACTCAGCACAGGGAGAACATTAGAAACCAAGAATGCAGGTGCTAGGATTTGTAAAGTATGTCTTACAGAATCCTCCAAAATAATGCTGAAAATGCCTTCCTTCTCATCCATCCAAACTTTCTAGGGAACATCAAATTTAGGATTTTAAATTATCCATTGGTTCCTAACAGATTTATATTTTGTTTTGTTTCACGTTAACACAGAATGAACAACAGGTCCAGACACAGAAATTTGCCTACTTTGAAGTAATATAAAAATATTGAGTGAAAACACAGTTCTTACCAAGACAAGATCTCCCAAGTCCTCCATAACAACTGAAAGGGAAGTAGAGTGTTAAAAGTTAGTACATTCATTCCAGCCCAACAATCACACCTAAGACCTGTGCATTCTTCCCTCTAATTCAAATATCTAGCACAAGGCTTTGTATATGCAGGTTAATAACTAGTTTTGCATTAGTCAGTAGAGAGCAAAGTGTGTTTGTTTGATGGGAGGCATTTTGAACACCTTTCAGGGGCAAGGTAAGCTAGGGCAATTTTAATTGACCTTTTAAAATTCCAGGATCCACATCTAAGAAAGGAACGTTACTAAACAGATTAGTAAACAATTTAAACGTTTAGTAAACAACTGTCACTTCACCTTATTTCCCCTGTCTAACCCTTAATAGTTATGGGACAAGTGCTATCCATATAACTCATTCTGCATCTAAAAAGAATAAAGAGGCATTGTACTACAGGAATTCAGAGCATGGGCTCTTAGCCCACTGTCTCGGTGGAATCCTGAATCTCTTTGCTATTTTATTAAATATATGAACCTGAACAAGTTACTTCATTTCTTTGGGCCACAACTTGTCACATACCTATACCACAGTCAGTGAGTGCTGGATGAGAGAAAACATTTGTGCATGCTGAATGAGAGAAAACATTTGTAAAGGGCTCATTAGAACAAGTCCTGGCACAGCAGAAGTCAATAAATGTTAACTGCTCTTATCTAGCATGGTAAAGAAATGAACAATTCTCCATAAATGGGTTTCCTAGAGAAATGAAGATGAATCCTCAAGGCAACAAGCCATTTTTATCATTTCCAAAGATTCTCCCCCAAATATATTGCATAGCCTTAACTTTCTTGGAAGTAGACACCGAACATAATCTGGTGCTGATGGCCTATTATGAACATCAATTCTGGCAGTATGTTGTAGACAGATGTATGTGGCAGAGGACCAAACAGGACTGGGTCCCTGATGTAGGGACAAACAGTGCCCCAGATGTAGGCCTGTTTCAGATTGATGAGTATCTGCCAAATAAGGTAGTGGCTTTCCATGGCTTTCTGCCAAATTTATACCACTTTACACCACACTATCTTTCTTCCTCCGTTTGAATGATTCTTATTCTTCTAAACCCAGGTCCAGTTGTGCTCATTGTGGTTTTGTGCCTCTACAGACACCAATGAGACGTTGTGTCCACAAAGACGCTTGCTCTGGCCTTCAGAATAGGAACTACGGACAGGAGGTTCCTGAGCTTGGCCTCTAGAGAGGTTGCCTGAGATTGCATGGTCATCTGGAATGATCTATTTATTTTGAGCTCAAAATAGTGTGACTTTGGGGGCCTTACCTTTTTTGAGGTATCAAACTATACAATATCCCATTTTTTTCCCCACAAAGAAGAAGCTATTCAGACTTTGTTAGGATGCTGAAAGTACTAAGTTCAATGAAGGACATTTTCTGCCTTGGCTCTGTGGGGTTTATCTGGCGGATGACGTTTTGTTTAGACCTACAGCCCCGCTCCTGGTCTCTGCAGTGCTACTGTTTACTGTTGTCACTCTCTTCTTCCTTTCCCCAAGCTACATTTTTCTTTTAATTTTTTTTCTTATCCCATTTTGTTTCAGAGTTTCATACCAATAGCTTGTGCATAACCTTGACCAAAGTGAGAGTTCTTTTATTCTGACAAAAAATTTCTATCAATGAATATAGCTTTTAACTCATATTTTTAAGTTGTCTTAATGCTTCAGGATGATTTGTTTGCTGCTAATTAAAAAAAAAAAAGTAGATTTTCTTGCTGTTTGCAGCAACTAAGCAACTAAAAGGCTGAGCACCAAGCAAGGTGTTATTATAAAATCAGAGTGATGCTTCTTGTTGATTGGGAGGGGAAGTGTTCCAAAATGATAACTAAAGGTTTAAGACAAAAGGGAGTGAAAAAAGCCCCTGTAACCCCATTCTAAAAATTTCCAAATCTATGCTTTTATTGTCTTACTATTTAAATGTGACAATGGCCAGTATCTGAGTGCTTGCTCTGCACTAGACATCAATCATGCTACTAACTTTCATGCAGTGTCTCCTTTTTACCCTTGAGCAAACTATAACCAGGTAATGAGCAAATGAGGATATAATGATTCAAGAAGTCATTTTTTGGGGACATTTCTCATGGACATATGGAGAAAGGCAGAACATACTGTATTAAGGTTTTCCGGTTATTTTGAAGGCAGATTGCAAGCTCTTCCATTATTTCACAGCATCTGGCTATGTCAGGAGTCCCTCCATCTGGGATTGGGTGATGATGAGTGATAATTCCATACTGCTCGTAGAGGTCCAAAAGGTTTGGGACTCTATATTTTGACAGTTCCCCTCTGGTGCAGAAAACAAATATGTCTTGTATACCATAGCTCTTTAATTCTTCTGTCAATAGACCAAGATACACATGGACACACATGTATAAGACATCACAGATTTAAATATGGCCAACAGGGAGACTATGAACTTAAATTTCTTAAGTGAAACTACATAAATAACAACCAATTATCTATAAACATGAAGTGCTTGTCAATAATACAAAACAATACTGATTTGATTTCCAACTAGGGAAAAAAAATGTCACTAAGGACTCAGGATTTGTTCAGTGGCTGAGTGCATGCCTCACATGTGGGAGAGAGTGGATTAGATCCCAAGTATCACTAAAATAAATAAAATAGTCTTTAAGCACAAAATAGGAATTAGAAACATCTGAACCAAAAGATGACTAAAAGTAAATCTTAATAAGTCAACATTTTTTAATTGAATTTGTGGGGTTTTTTTTTGGCTTTTTGGGTCACACCCAGCGATGCTCAGGGCTGACTCCTGGCTCTGCACTCAGGAATTATTCCTGGTGGTGCTGGGGGGGCCATATGGGATGCTGGGAATCGAACCCGGGTTGGCTGCATGTGTCCTACCCGCTGTGCTATCGATCCAGCCCACATTTTTTAAATTAAATTTTAAAGATAAAATTAAAGAATTTAATAAACTTTAAAGGCAACTATGTTGTTTTTCTAAAAATTTTTAACAATAATGCTTCAAAGTAAAAATATTGAAAATACCTAATATTTTCAAACTCTTGAGAATCATAGAACATCTTTCTATTTTTTTTCTCCAAACATATTTGCTTTACCATAAATATGGTTTTGCTCTAAACACTGCAGTGGACTCTAGTGCAAGGAATTGTATTTTCCCTTGTTTGACGGGAAACTCCTCAGTGTCACATTTAATTCTATGGACTAGGTCTCTAGGAAATAAAACACTAACTTTATTAGAATTATGTAGCCTAGCTAATTTTACTGTAATGATATGTATCAGAGTACTATATAGACTATTCTATACACTAGAATTTCCTTATGACAAAATTTACTGTGGAGGATTTGGTTCAAAATGACAGCTAGCTCTATCTGAATTGAGATCCCATTCTCTCCCTACCTCTTAATTTCATGGACATTTAGCCGTTTAATATTTGAATATACTTTTTATCATGAACCTCTAAGCTGCTCTTGAAATATGTTACTCTAAAGTGTAAGTATAAAATCCATACACATCTGATTTCAAAGTCTAAGACAAAATAAAACCCTTTCACAAATCATTTGTTTTGAACTGAAAGTCCATCGAGGTGATATTATTTGGGTTAAATTAAACAATATTATTTCAGTTAACTTCACTAGGCATTTGAGAAAATGGAGGGAGCACCTCAAGCAGGCCTACATGCTACTCTCATTGATACATGGCTAACTGGACCCTACTATTCAGTGCCCAGGCCCAGTGATGCATTGCTGCTGGGAGCCGGTGAGCCAGGAGTCTTAGTGGGCCATCAGGGCTGCAGCACTTAAGAGGTCAGGTGGTAGAAGGCACTGAGCACATCCCTGTGAGCCCTGGTCACTGAGTCACTTTCCTAGCCTCTCTTACCAGTTATATATTGCTTCTGTTTTTCACTCCCATTATATACTTACTGGACAGTGTTACTCTAGATATTCCTATTATTTTTGTATTTGCAAAATAACATAACCTGTAGTTAACATACTTCATTATTTTAAGGATGGGTAATTCTTATATTTGCCTTGCCACTTAAATAGGACAATTTCCACTCTACATTTTATCTCAAACTTCCCTAGAAAGAACTGACGAAGAACCACAGGAATTTCTGGTAGGGAGATTTGGGGTTTCCTCATACCACATTTCTCCTATGATTTATATACTGCATTCCCCAGAATGTTCAATACCTTTATAGCCTCAAGACTATGAATCCATATTTTAAGATTTGAGAACTCAGAATCAGCAATATCTACATCTTTATTTAGATATATTATAAGGCTATCGATAGAACTATTAAACTTGCTATTTCAGGTCAACCAGAATAAAATATTTTAAAAATCCAAAATTTTTGTGCTTTGTAGTATGTATGTTCAGATTACAAAATTCAGGTACAGATTACAAAAATATTTCCTGGATTCAGAGTCTTGAGGCTTATAAAGGTGTTGAACATTCTTGGGCTTACAAAGGTCAGCCTATCACTTTTCCCATCTAGATGCCAGTTGTCTAAATTTTCTACTCAGGATGGACAATCTCATTACTACCTCTGGTTCCTAGCTCAGGCTTATTTTTTACTACCATAGTCAACTCTTTAAAGGATATTTTCAAAGACTGTATGAGTAATACAATATTAATTTTCTTATTTACATACTTTTCTCACACCAACTAACTTCTAATGTAGTTTTTAGTATAACATACAACAATCAGAAAAAAGCAACTTCATGTTTCAGAAATGTTGTTCTCTCTCTCTGTTCTCTTCACAAATATCTTTTCACAAATATTAGGATAAACCTGTAGTCTGAAACTATAAAATATGGACAATTTATTTGATATACTAAAAAAGATACAGTTTGTTCCTATTAACAGAGATTTTTAGTGTTTTTAAAAATTAGATGTTAATATGACTGTTTTCTATTACACTTACCGGTATCTTTTTGGATATTTCTTCTAACATCTTTAAATTTACAACCTACAAGTAGTGATAAGACATGTGAAAAAGTCAATTTTTAAAAATCGGTAACATTTATACAGTTCTGTGTTTTTCAGTCTATTTTATTGTTTCTGTTTAGTGTTTAAATCTATTTTAGTGTTTCCCAAAGTGGGCAATGGAGGAGAGGGCAGAAGTAGTTTCAGGTGAAATGGGGGTCACTTTCTGTTTGTTCACCTGAAGTAGGTAGATTCCCAAGGGGAGGGTACTGAGTAATTTTCTTCTTTTTGTCTGAAGAAGAGTGATAGGCTGAATAAGTTTGGGGACCTCTGATCTAGAACATAGATTCACAGTGAGGGCTTCCAAAAGGGATTTCCCAGTACTGATGGCCCATGAGATTCTCTGATAGAGAATGATGTATCAGCTGACAAAAATTTTATTCAAAATATATCAGCAGGAAGTCAACTGTAGCGTTCCTACCTGGAAGAGCACATAAACCGAGAAACTGAGAACAATTCACTCGTGACAGGGATAGCCTAAAAAGAAAAGAAAAACTAATTTTTTAAAGTTATAAAAGGAAATATAATTTAGCCAATGTGTATTCTTGATCCTGGTTGCTTAAAACACGAGTTAAACAATGAAATTTATAATTAAATTTCAAAGTGTTGGGTTAAAAAACCCTACAGAAATTATAACTTTTAAAACAGGGACTTAGCATTTGCTTTGTTGTAATTTAAGTCTGAAAAGTGGTAAATTAATTTACATTTAAACATAATAATGCCAAAAATGTCTATAGCTAGTATAAAGTATACTTCAGTTACTCTGTGGGTTATGTTGCCTGAGATCTATTGTATTTATTAACTTCACGTAAGTAGTTTTAAAATAACCATCTGACATTTTAATCACCAACATTGATTATAATTTTAAGATCTCTTTGTAGGATTTCCTTCAACAAATATGACAGAAACAACAGGGCACTCATTTGTCATAAATTTAATTAAAATGAATAACTTCATGCACTCATTCCCAAACTAAAGTACTTTAGGTACAACGGGGACAGGGTCTCACCTTGTCTGCAAAATAAGAACTTTGTCTTTATTTTAAAAGGGGATAGCTGATGGTTGCATTACTGTGGCAGATAATTCTAGGATCTGCCCTATGATGAATGATTCAATATATCATTCTTTGGTATACTTGTCTTTTATAATATAAGAACTTGTCTTTTACAATATAAGAACAAATAGGACCTGGTACTAAATGGGAGATCACTCCAATTCTATCTCAATGCCTTGATTCAACTATGACCTTTTCATATATGAAGATGGATTCCCTATCTCTCAAAAAACATATTCTGGGGCCAGAGATATAGTAGAGCAGGTAGGGCTCTTGCCATCCACGTGACCAACCCAGATTCAATCACTGGCATCCCATTGGGTCTCCTGAGCACTGCCAGCACTGATTCCTAAGTGCAGACCTGGAGTAATCCCTGAATATTGCCAGGTGAGGTACCCAAACCAAAAAAAAAAACAAAATTAAATTCCACAGCGATAAAATGTTCGCCTTTCACGAGGCTGACCTGTGTTCGATTCCTCCGCCCCTCTCAGACAGCCTGGTAAGCTATCGAGAGTACTGGGCACACACGGCAGAGCCTGGCAAGCTAGCCGTGGAATATTGGATATGCCAAAAACAGTAACAATAAGTCTCACAATGAGAGACGTTACTGGTGCCCGCTCGAACAAATCGATAAGCAATGGGATGACAGTGACAGTGATTCTATGATAATGAATGAATCAGAATTAGAAGATTCCTTAAAGATTAAAACTATAAGAGAATCATCTATTTTCAGTATATGCACTACAGTCTACAAGGATTATAACTTATGATTATAGCTAAATATTTTAGCTCATGATAGATCAGAAATGTTAACATACCATGATATCAGAATTGGAGTCTGTTCATCTTCAATAGGCTCTTCATCTGATGAGTCAAACTCACTTGTTTGCATTGAACTAGGCTTCACAAGAAATCAGTTATGTTATATAATTGTAAAGAACATATAGTCTTGGGGCTGGAGCAATAGCACAGCGTGTGGGGCATTTGCCTTGTACTCGTCCAACTCAGGTTCGATTCCCAGCATCCCACAGGGAACCCTGAGCACTGCCAGGGGTAATTCCTGAGTGCAGAGCCAGGAGTAACCCCTGTGCATCGCCAGGTGTGACCCAAAAAGCAAAAAAAAAAAAAAAAAAAAAAAAGAACATGTAGTCTTAGCATACCTGGTCCTTGCTTAAATACATTTTATGAAGACTTTTAATTTATTCAGAGTATAATAACATAAATATTAACACTTATTATTAATGCTAATCATATTAATAATTATAGCACTAAAATAGTGGAAAGAGATGTTGTGCACAGGAATCCTGCCTTCTGGCCTTGGTTCTGCCACTAATAGTAGTATAATCTTAGACAAGCTACTTAGTTTTCTTCAACTATAAAGTTTGAAGACGTCATTATTCATCCAGATTTTTTTTTTTTTTTGGTGGGAGGCAGCACCCAGTGATGCTCAGGGCTTACCCCTGACTCTGCTTGGAGGTCATTCCTGGCAGTGATCAGGAGATCTCATGCAGTGCCAGGGATTGAACTCGGGCATGCCACATGCCAAGACCAGCGTCTTAACCCCTGTGTGGCCCTAACAAACATTTTTTTTTTTTTTTTTTTTGCTTTTTGGGTCACACCTGGTGATGCACAGGGATTACTCCTGGCTCTGCACTCAGGAATTATCCCTGGCGGTGCTTAGGGAACCATATGGGATGCTGGGATTCAAACCCGGGTTGGCCGCGTGCAAGGCAAATGACCTACCCGCTGTGCTATCGCTCTAGCCCCACAAACATTTCTTGAACACCTGCTGTTTTCCAAGCTCTGGAGGGTACAAAGATCCATAAGCTAAATATCCTGCATTTTGCATTAATATGCATGGATTAAAGAGGAAAGTTTTAAGGGGAAGCATAAACAAAATCTCAAGCAGGAAAAGGAACAACTGACTACTTAGGTAGTTAAAGGAAGCTTCTGGGAGCTGATACCTTAGCTGGGTTTTGAAATATGAGCAGGAGACTCTTAGGGAGGTAAGGAAGAAGCTACAGCAATTGAGGTAAAAGGAGGAAATGGCCTTTATATTCAGAAGCTAGTATCAGAACAGAGGAGATGAAGCTAGAGAAGTACTTAACCCATTTCTGAACAAAAATCTTCCCTATTCAGCCAAGTAATTTGGGGTGGGGAAGGAGAGCAATAGGTGGAATAATCAGTTTTGTGAGTCACTGGGTCAGAGAGAATAAGATTAACTTTTGTGCTGATCTAAAGAGTTGGGATTAAAACTGTTAGCAGTTTCATGGGGCAGATTATTGGAGTTGTGCAATAGAAAACACCCCTTTCTTCCACTCCCTAGTTGGTCTTGCTTAGTTTGTGTGTGGGGGGGGAGGGGAAGTGTTTACACTTAACAATGCTCAGGGTTCCTGGCAGAGCTTGGGGGACAATATGGGGAGCCGGGGATCTACCTTAGATGGCCATATGCAAGGCAACCTGTACAATCTCTCTGGCCTCAGCCAGTTTCCTAATTGGAACCAATTGAGACATGAGACACTGAAGAGGCTCATGGAGATCAGTGTCAATTTTATCACTGTATCAATTAGAGGATGTGGCTTTAAAGCTGGCTTATAAGTTAAGTAGGCTTCTCAGTTCTTTATCCCAGAATTAGAATGATCTACCCAGTCACATGCAGCAATTGACAATGTGGCAGACCTTAGCATTGTCCTAGTGAGGAGAGAACTGGTAGAGCCACCTGAGCTGAGATTGTCCCAACCCCAAGGAGGAGATCACTCCCTGGTACACCTTGTGGGGACAAGTGGAGAGAGTGTGAGTGAGGCCAGGACTGAATGACAGGGGATAAGCAACCTAACCTCTCAGTGCCCTTCCTAGCACTGATACTACCGTTGGAGAATGGTCTGGCTAGTACAAGATAACATGGCAGAGCCAACTCAGGCTATAGTCTTGCTATAGCCTGGACTATAGCAAGCCTGGACTATGGCTGGCCTTGTTAGTCCTGTCACTGTTCACTCAACTCAAAACAAAGTCCCTTTCGTTGGTGGGCCCCCGTTGGGGTGGGAGACTGCAGTGAGGCCAAGCTTCAGCCCTTGCGTGGATTTCTCCCCGCATCCTCTTTAAGGCAGTTTTGGAGGAGTCGTGATTTCCAGTCTGTGCGTACGAACCAAATCACTGGGTTTCACCCAGATCCTAAACTATTCGGACATTTCCATGCCCTATAATTCTGAGGACTGGGTGCCAGGTAGACCCCCACCCCCCACTGCGGGGGTTAACAACTGTTTGACAAAGGTCTCCCGGTGGGCTGCAGGCTTTAGGGTCAGGGTTCCGGGATTCCGGGGCACTGAAATAACCGGTGCCTTCTCTTTCTCGGTGAAATCCAGCAGAGCCGCCTCCGATCAGGCTGGGGTGCGCAGGCGACAGCCCCCAGTCCCCCTTCCGCCACCCCGCAGGTCCGTCTCCCCGCTCCCACCCCGACTCAGCAGCCGCCGCTCTCGCGCCTCCCGGGCAGCTCCACCTCCCGACCCCGGTCGGTTACAGCGAGAGTCGGGGGCTGAGACCCGGAACGGGCTGGCCCCGGCGCCAAGAACTGGGCCAGGATCGAAGCTGTCCCGATAGCTCCCTCTCTATCCCAGCCTGACCCGACTCACCGGCTTCATCACTAGCCGCCCCACGGAGCCACCGGCCACCGCCTGCTCCAAACCTCCTCCGCCGTCTAGGCGGCCACCCCGCGTCAAGCCCGCCCCTCCTCTCAGCTCATTGGTACGTTCTCTGGGAGGCGGGGCGCGGGGCGTTTCCTAAAAACCAATCAGATCCGTTCTGGTTTTAGTCGTCCCACCCGACATGGTCTCTAAGTGCTTATTGGTTCTTAAGAGACCTTTGAAAGACGCGCGGGAGGAGGCTTCTTGTTGTACGTTGATTGGCGAGAAGGGAATTTTGTTTCTTTTCCGTGTGTGTGTGTGTGTGTGTGTGTGTGTGTTTAAAGGCAGTGGGAGTGGAGTGGGGTGGGAACTGTAAATATATGTACAAATATATTTAAATTTGCACATATATTTGCACATATATGTTGTGGGCTAGAGTGATAGTACAGAGGGTGGGACCTTTACCTTGCAAGCAGCTGACCCAGCCTTGAACTCTGGCATCCCATATGATTCCTTGAGCACTGCCAGGGGTGATTCCTGAGCGCAGAGCCAGGAATAACCCCTGAGTATGGCCAGGTGTGGCTCCAAACAGAAACAAAACAAAACAACAAGAATGTATGTTGTGGGTGGGGTGGGGGCGAGAAACTGGAGATGTAGAATTGCAATTGATGTTCAAAGGCAGTCGGCTGTAGAATCAGGAAGAGTCCACATTGCTGATGTAAACCTCCAGGCATAAGCTGAAAAATTGTCTTTGTCTTGTTCTAGTAAGGTCTTCAACTGATTGGATGTGGCCCACCACGTGATAGAAGGGATGTGCTTCGTGCCAGTAACACTAATTTATATGTCAATGTTACCCAAAAGCTCCCTCACAGAATATCCAGAGTAATGTTTGGTCAAATTGCTAGCTTTTGTCACCCAGTAGGGTTGATACAATAAAATTAACCATGACATTTGAAAAACTACCTGCTAGGACATTTCTTTTTTGTTTTTGGGCCATACCTGAGGGTATGCAGGGCTAATTCCTAGGTCGGTGTTCAGGATAACTTTTGGAGGGAGCTCCCAGGATAATATGGGGTTCGAGTGAGGGAACTGTACTATCCCAACCCAATTTAAACCTATGATAACAGTTTACATTGCTAAATAAACCATGCAAATGACATAAAGGAAAGAGAAAAACCTATATTGCTATCAAATCCTATATTGATTATTAGTGCTTAATGGAATTGGGTGTGCCTCAGGGGCACTGTTGTGGAAATAGCTCAATAAACCTAAGCTCCCTGTGAGAGAAACAAGGACAGCCCAATGTTATTCAACAGTTATGGAAATGGTAGTTCATTTTGATTTATTTTCCTCAAATGAAATTCTTGATAGAATTGAGGAACTTCCCACAACCCCCCAGATATTTATAGGTATTGTATTGGTTTGCATTTTATTTTAGTGTAAAGGGGATTAAGATGGACATGTATCAGGACCTCAAATTTTGCTTTAGGTCAAAGAATGGACACATATTTAACATGTATCTGCTTTCTGTTTTGTGAGTAGTATCATAGCTAGTGTAATCAGTGGCTATGGAAAGTCTAATTTAACATGTATTTGAAATAAATCCAGCTGACCCTTGGTGAAATTGTGTTTTTGTCTTATTTTACTATTATTATTTTTGCTTTTGGGATCATACCCAGCAATGCTCAGGGGTTACTCCTGGCTCTGCACACAAATATTGCTCCTAGTGGTGCTTGCAGGACCATATGGAATGTCGAGGATTGAACCCAGGATGGCTGCATGCAAGGCAAATGCTCTCCCCACTTTGCTGTTGCTCCTGCCCCCCTTAGTGAAATTGCAAGTTAGATAAAATCTGACTTAGGTGCTTTGGTAGCTGCTACCTCATCTTTGCCTGTGCCCTCTCTGAGCTTAAAGTGGACATGATTGTGTAGGCACGTTGGGGAAAAGAAAGAATGGCAGCATCAGCCATGCAAATAGGGTTTGGGGCTACAAAACCGAAATAGAATAAAAAGATCAGAACAGTCTCACTTCAGTCAGTACATTGAGTTTGAACTAATAAAAGACATCCTTTAAGTGTCTGAAAGTGAACCATTTTAACCATGGGCTTACTGACATCCTTACCTCGAGATTCAGAGCTTTGATTTTGAGACAACATACCTTACTCTTTTTTTTTCCTTTTTGGATCACACCCGGCGATGCACAGGGGTTACTCCTGGCTCTGCACTCAGGAATCACCCCTGGCGGTGCTCACGGGACCGTATGGGATGCTGGGAATCGAACCCGGGTTAGCCGCATGCGAGGCAAACGCCCTACCCGCTGTGCTATTGCTCCAGCCCCAACATACCTTACTCTTACTCCCTTCAGCCTTCATTTATAGATGATGGGAACTCCTATTGTGCACATCACCCATCTAGAAAATCTGGCACTGCCATGTTTTGTGTATGAGAGTCTTTGGCTGGATTTATCTGTACTCTCCTGAGCTTGGGAGGCAAGGGATGGGAAGGAGGAAAACTGGTGAGTGACTCTAAAAGGTAAAGCCAATTAATATTGGCCATTGGGATAACAAATGTAATAAATTCATCTTTTAATAAGTGTATGTTGGATGAAACGATCAAAGATAAGTCTACAAATGTTTATAGATGCTTGAAATAACAAAGAAAAAAATTAAAAATTTTCTTGCTTTCTTACAAAAGTATTAGTTGTATAAATACCTAGTTGCTTTTTTACTCATTAACACTAAACACTAAACTGGGATTGTCACCAAATATGTCATTATTTTTGCTTACAAATACAGAGCTGATAATATATGCTTATGCTTCTTTGCTCCAAATTTAGAGAATGAAAAGCCTTTCATGTATGCCTGTGGTAAATCAAGGGCTATTCTATATGCTAAGTACTCCTTGGGAAGAAAGAAAGAGAGTGAATGGTATTTGTAAAACAGAGAATCAATTTACAAAGTGGGTAGCAGGTCTGGAGGGCTGAGATCAGAAGGTAAAGCGAAGGTTCCGGAGTGCTCTGGAACCAAGCAGTTCAGAGTCCTGCAGTGTCCGTGCCAACATGCTCCTTGTCCTCCTAGGAGGGATCCAAAGGGTCATGAGACATCTACCTTATCAGTTAGGGAAAGTTACATGAAGCTTATCCTCAAGTGTAGGCAGGGAAGTGTAAAATTGAAAATCCAGGTGTCTTGGCCAGCTGGTAGAAGGAGTTATTTAAGCAAAAGACAGCTCCTTGGTTATGCACAGATATACAGAAGTAGATGGTTTTTAAGTAACAGTAATTAGTAATAGTTGCCATTTTTCCCTAAGTGCTACTTTTGTGTCAGATTTTGTTTGAGACTTTTTGGCCTACAATTTCCCCCTTTTGATTCTCTCATTACTCCAAAAGTGGGTTTAGCAAGTTGAAGCAAGGTTTAAATTTGTTCAGTTAGTTGTTGGTAGAGCTGGGATTTGGTCTATCTGGGTTGGCCTCACAACCTGATACACACTGTGTAGGAAAATCTGGAGTCTGTGTGGAGTATCCCAGAACCAGAATTGCTGTGAAAGGGCCAAGATAATATAATTACACATAATAGGAAACATAGATGAAATATAGGAAGAAATGAATTATAAAATGGATCCTATCTATCAAATCTAGTCAGAGAAATTAGGGTGTACTATCAGGAAGACATAACTTAAGAGAGATCAAGTTCATTGGCCTAGTCAAATATATTAGTATATTGACATAGAGAAAATCCTGATGAGATGTGGCAGTCTTTACGTTTAGCAAAAAGAAAAAAAAAAGAGCATTGTTAAAAAGATTGCTATTTTCCTGCCCTGACCAAGGAGGAGTATGGCAGAAACTGGGATCATCTAATTCCTGCTTTGTTCTTTACATTCTGCTTTGTTCCTTATATTCTGCATGTGAACAAGATCATCTGGTATTTATTTTTTTCTTTTTGACTCACTTCACCTAGCATGCAACACCCTCTAATTTTATCCAAATTTCAGCAGCTATAAAATTTCCTCTTTTCTCATAACTGGGTCATAGTCCAAGGTGTATGTATGCCACAATTTCTTTGTCCTCTCATCTGTTGTTTGACACTTGACTTGTTTCCAGATATGGGCTATTATAAATAATGCTATGATGCACATACATGTGCATATGTCTTCCTTGGGAATTTATGTTTTTTTAGGGGGAAAGATGCCCTGGAGTGGTATCACTGGGTCATATGAAAGATCTATGTATATTTTTTTGGATAGGTATTCTTTTTTTGGTTATTGTTGTTTGATTTATGCCACACCTTGCTGTGCTTGGGGCTTATTCCTGGCTCTGCACTCAGGGATCTGTACGCTTGGG
The DNA here is from genome assembly GCF_027595985.1 of Sorex araneus. Classification (NCBI taxonomy): domain Eukaryota; kingdom Metazoa; phylum Chordata; class Mammalia; order Eulipotyphla; family Soricidae; genus Sorex; species Sorex araneus. Next base: position 45,496,627 of record NC_073304.1, read on the forward strand.
GAACTATATGGAGTGTAGGCGATTGAACCTGGACTGGCATTGTACAAGGCAAGTGCCCTACAAATTGTACAATCTCTCTAACTCCTTGGTAGGTATTCATCATTTTCAGAAAAGATTTCCAAATCATAATCATTTTCCAAAGGTGATGACCCAGGATACAGTTCCACCAGCAGTAAATGAGAATCCCTTTTCATCACATCCCTACCAGTTCTTACTGTTTCTGAACTTCTTGATGCAGACTATTCTCTGGAGGGGTTATATGCAAGAGGGACGAAAGGAAAAAATTTTGGGGACAGTTTTTGGTATTGCTTGGGGGTCACTTCTATTAGAACTGGGAGACCAAGCAGTTCCCAGTATGGAATCCAGGACTTGGTCCAGCTCTCTGAACCATCTCCTCCAAACCACCCCTATTCCCCAAGCCCCAGCATCAGGAAAACATTTTACACCACTTAACCAGATAGGAAACTCACATTCTGGTACTGAGGAAATCCTGCATTTTAAAAAACCTTCCATCTTTTTGGTTTTGATCATTTATTTAATGAGCAGCCTGAAAAAGCATTCTCAGTCCCTTTCTGGAAACAGCTGTGCTGAAGAACTGAACTGCCTCTGCAGTTGCATGTACCAGGAGCAGGGGAGCGCAGGGAAGTAGAGTCAAGGTACCATCCATCAAAGCAAACTACAAGCCACCCAGAAAGTGAACACAAGTCAACAGAAGGACATTTCCAGAGGGGGAGAGTCTGTCCACAGTGCTGGAGAGGCGGCTGGTATGGTTAATGTGTCTTCCCTAACCTGTGGGATTCAGTCAGTCTCAGACAGAAATGCAGAGCTGAGTAGCAGCAGCTGCTGCAGGTGGTTGCATGAAGGCAGTAAATATGCCCACGCCTGGGTGGACAGCCGCTCCCATGTTGTTCTCATAGCTTCTGGACCCAGAGTGGGGTATTCTAAACCTGCACTGCCCCCCAAGTGGAGGTCTTGTTCACTGCACTTTTGCCTGCTTTCCATTTCACACAGTTTGTCCAGTGCTCTGACAGCCCACAATAAATAGTATTAGGTTAAAGCTTGGACTAAGGTCCAAGGAATTAGAATTGTGAATTCAGCATTAGAAAAAAAGCCAATAGCAATCCTTGGGCAGCAGTAAAGTGAAGAACTGAAGGACTGGACAGTTGTGGCCTATATCCACATGATAAGCCAGGTTTTTAAAGTTCTTTTAAGGGGCAGAGGGAATGGTGACACACCTGATGGTGTTTAAGGCTTACTCTTGGCTCTGTGCTCAGTGGTCACTCCTGGGCATAGAAGGTACCATATGTGATGTTGGGGATTGAACCAGAGATGCTGCATGCAAGGCAAGTACTTACCCACTTAGCACTCTGGCCCTCCCTACCCATCTCCCTCCCTCTCTCTGTTTTTGGGCCACACCTGGTATTCCTCAGGACACAGCCCTGTGAGTCATCTCTCCACCTAGCAGTGTTCAGGGCTTTCTTCTGGCTCTGTACTCCGAGGCAAATGCCCTACCCACTGTACTCTCACCCCCATTTTATTGATTTTCTAAGGAACCTGGGCCTCCGCCTGTTGGGTTTGATTAACAGTGATCCCAGAAATCATTTCTTTGGCAAGTCTAAATGTCTTTGGACTTAATCTGCATGTTTTGACTTTCTATTCACTTAGGGTGAGTTACTTCCAGGACTCCCCTACCATTCCCCTTTATTTCCAAGCAACATTATCTCACCCTCCACCCACTGTGCCCAAACACAGGAGCCTTGTATGTGCTTGGTATCAAGCTAGAGGGCCACAGGCCAGAGAGTTAGCCTGGGTTAGCATTGGTTGAATGCTATAGGGGTACTCTTTGTTAATAGCCTCCTTTTGTACTTTAAAAAATGTCCAGCTTTGAATGGTGAATTATAAGGTTTCCTTCTCTCCAACATTTTTATTTTTTTAAAAAGTTTATAAAGTAGTTCATAATATTTGATTACATTTAATATTCAAACACCAATCCCACCACCATTACACCTTCCCACCACCATATTTCGGATATTTCCATCACGAACCCCAACCCCTGCCCCAAAGCAGAACTGAAATAATATATTTTGTATTGTTTGTTATCAAAAACTGCTGACAATGCTACAAAAAAGTTTCCATAGAGGAAAGAGTGTGAAGATTGTTGTATTTCACCCAGGGGTCATTAAGCCCTTCTATAAGTGATCACTAACATGTTGTTAGAGCCTTATGTGCTTTTATATATATGTATCTGTAAAAAAAATTTCCCTCTGAGATTGGTTCCCTCCTACTTTGGTTTTTTTTTTCTTGCTTTTAGGATCACACCCAGCGATGCTCAGGGGTTACTCCTGGCTTTGCACTCAGGAATTACTCCTGGCAGTTCTTGGGGGACCATATGGGATGCCGGGGATTGAACCCAGGTCGGCTGCATGCAAGGCAAACGCCCTACCTGCTGTGCTATCGCTCCGGCCCCAGTTCCCTCCTACTTTGAACCCCATCAAATGTGGTTCAATACTCTAGGAGTATGGGTAGGGTGTGTGGTATGAAGTGTCCAGGAATAGGTGCACTCGTGGGTGAGGCTCAGCCCGAGTGTGTGGAGAGCAGCCTTGAGCAGAGTGGTGGTTGAGTTATGGAGGTTTTCGGCTGCCAGGGCTGGGTCCCTTGGGGCAGGGAGAGGGGCCTTACCCTCCTCACTCTGGAGCGCCCCTGAACGAAAGAGCCTGGTATGGGGTCCGGCAGCCTGGTTATGGTGCCTCTCAAGCATCTTTAAGAAGCATTTCTAGAAGTAAAGCAGAAACAACAGTACATTTTAGAAAAGTCAGGAAATAAGATGAATAAAGAATTCTAGGGCTAGAGATGTGAAGTGGAGCAAGGAAAGCCTCTTTAACAAATGGTGCTGGCACAACTGGACAACCACATGCAAAAAAATGGGTTTAGACCTTGACCTGACACCATGCACAAAAGTCAGATCAAAATGGATTAAAGACCTCAACATTAGACCACAAACCATAAGGTACATTGAAGACAAGGTCGGCGAAACCCTCCACGATATTGAAGATAAAGGTATCTTCAAAGGTGACACGGAACTAAGCAATCTAGTAAAAACAGAGATCAACAAATGGGACTACATTAAACTAAAAAGCTTCTGCACCGCAAGAGATACAGTGACCAGAATACAAAGACTATCCACAGAATGGGAAAGGATATTTACACAATACCCATCAGATAAGGGGTTGATATCAATGGTATATAAAGCACTGGTTGAACTCTACAAGAAGAAAACATCCAACCCCATCAAAAAATGGGGCGAAGAAATGAACAGAAACTTTACCAAGGAAGAAATACGAATGGCCAAAAGGCACATGAAAAAGTGCTCTGCATCACTAATCATCAGAGAGATGCAGATCAAAACAACTTTGAGATACCACCTCACACCACAGAGACTAGCACACATCCAAAGGAACAAAAGCAACCGCTGTTGGAGAGGATGTGGGGAGAAAGGGACCCTTCTTCACTGCTGGTGGGAATGCCGACTGGTTCAGCCCTTCTGGAAAACAATTTGGACGACTCTCAAAAAATTAGATATTGAATTCCCATTTGACCCAGCAATACCACTGCTGGGAATATATCCCAGAGAGGCAAAAAAGTACAATCGAAACAACATCTGCACATGTATGTTCATCGCAGCACTGTTTACAATAGCCAGAATCTGGAAAAAACCCGAATGCCCCAGAATGGATGACTGGTTGAGGAAACTTTGGTACATCTATACAATGGAATACTATGCAGCTGTTAGAAAAAAGGAGGTCAAGAATTTTGTAGTCAAGTGGATGGGCATGAAAAGTTTCATGCTGAGTGAAATGAGTCAGAAAGAGAGAGACAGACATAGAAAGATTGCACTCATCTATGGTATATAGAATAACAGAGTGGGAGACTAACACTCAAGAACTGTAGAAATAAGTACCAGGAGGTTGACTCCATGGCTTCGAGGCTGGCCTCACGTTCCGGGGAAAGGTCAACTCAGAGAAGCGATCACCAACTACATTGTAGTCGAAGGCCATGTGGGGGAAGGGAGTTGCGGGCTGAATGAGGGCTAGAGACTGAGCACAGCGGCCACTCAACACCTTTATTGCAAACCACAACAGCTAATTAGAGAGAGAAAACAGAAGGGAATGCCTTGCCACAGTGGCAGGGTGGGGTGGGGGGGAGATGGGATTGGGGAGGGTGGGAGGGACACTGGGTTTACGGGTGGTGGAGAATGGGCACTGGTGAAGGGTTGGGTTCCAAACTTTGTATGAGGGAAGTATAAGCACAAAAGTGTATAAATCTGTAACTGTACCCTCACGATGATTCTCTAATTAAAAATAAATAAATTTAAAAAAAAAAGAATTCTAGGGCTGGAGCGATAGCACAGCGGTACAGCGTTCGCCTTTCACGCAGCCGACCCATGTTCGATTCCTCCGCCCCTCTCGGAGAGCCCGGCAAGCTACCGAGAGTACTGCGCCCGCACGGCAGAGCCTGGCAAGCTACCCGTGGCGTATTGGATATGCCAAAAACAGTAACAATAAGTGTGATCTGTCTCTTCCTGGCCTGGGCTTTTCCCTCTCAGCCCAACTCTTGGCAGCCACTTGGCTCCACCTACAGGCTCCTCTCTGCTCTGGTCCTCAACAGTTCCCTCCTCTCACAGGGAGATGGAAAGTGTTCTGAGGCTCCATGGCACCTGATAAGCCTGATGCTCAACTCTGTTTTCCTATCCGGGGTCCTCCTATGTTCTTTCTGTTTTGTTCCTGTCTGATTTCTGGGTAGGCCCATACTCATCTCTTGTCTCCCCCCCATCCCGGGATTGTCCTGGAATCTGACTCTGGCTCCAATGCTCAGGCACTCTCAGTGGATCTCATACGCTCTGTCAGCTTTCTCTTCATGACCGTCTCCCGATGCCTCCCTGTTCTCCCTTCTCCTTTGCCCAGAATCAGCACACTCAGCTCTTTGTAAGCTATTTTGGACACTCTCACCTCTTGTAGCATCCCGGATTCTCACGTAAAAGGTTTGATTTGAGCAGAAAGGTTAAGGGCATCGAAATTCAAAGACCTGAATTGAAGTCCTGGTTGTTCAGATCGCTGTGTCACTTGGACTCATCACCTAACCAGCTTGCCTAAATTACATCCCTTCCTCACAAATATCATGTGGAGTGAAATTGCTATTTTTAAATGAATGCATGAAATTTAGAGTGCAGAGAACATCCTGATGTGTTTATATGGTATGAATCTATTATGAGACCGACAATCTTTGGGGAAAATGAGACTTCTGAACTTGAGACATCAAGGCTTGACATAGAAAAAAATTGGGGAAGAGAATCAACAACAGCCAATTTGATTGTTCATCTTCCTGTCAGGAGAAGCTAGGCCAGCTCCTGAGGTCAGGCCATCCTGCCCAGAGAGGTCTCGGTCAGACAGCTTCTTGCAGGAAAGTATTACTATCACCTTTACCCCATAGCTCATTTCACTGGTTTTGAGGAAACCAATCAAGAAATTTACTTGAAAACAGAGAAGGTGTTGATGCTCTTGCAATTCCGTTTTTCAATAATACCTGGTTCATTTTTAATATAATTAAAAACTAAGGGGAAAGCATTGTTTTTGTCCCTTAGTGAGATGAATTCAGAATGAGCTGGAAACATGTATGTTATAAACATCCATATTTATGACCTAAAATATAAGACAGATATTGGCAAGGCCAACCAGATAATAGTTCTGTTCTTCCTGGAATGGGAGATGGCAGAGGAGAGAAGTAAATTTCTGTAAATATCCCTTTCCTTCACAGAAATCCCCAGTGTGGGACTCAGAACTGAATAAATGAGTGCAGCGTACATTTATTCCAGTCTATTACAAACGTGGTCAGCATTCAGAAGTTACTGGTGTCTCCATGGATTTGGCCAGTTCCTGGCAATTATGCACTTGGCTGCTAGTATAAACCATCGTGCCAAATGCCTGGAATGACAATCTGTGTCTGAGCAGCTCTCAGTCTGGAAAGGATGTTCAAACACTACAATTCCTTCCCAAGGTGGCCAAATTCTGGTTCCAGCTCTGCCCTTTAAATATGTTTATCCTGAAACGTGATCAGAGGGATGTGGCTTCAACCTGTTGCCCCTTTCAGCTCTGCAGACACCACCTTGGGGAGCCTGCATGGATTTTATAGCATCTGTCTAACGCTTAGTCCAGAAGGAGTTTCATCCTAATGCACTAAAAATCACATTCTGACTGTTACATGTTAGGTGAATTATTAGAAAACATGACTTCTTTCAGAGACTGTTAAATCTACAGACACTGACAAATTTCAAACTGAGGAGTGGTATTCTTCTGAAATGTCTTCTGGCTTTATTTTTATATGTAACGCCTTATCTGTATTTTTTTAAAATTTTATTTTACTGAATCACCGTGACAAAAGTTACAAAGCTTTAAGGTTTAAGTCTCAGTCATATAATGATCAAACCCCCTTCACCAGTGCCCCGTTCCCCCCACCAAGAACCCTAATATACCCCCCTCTGACCCCTCAACCTCCTGCAACTGAGTGGCCAATGATCTTCACTTTATTCTCTCTATACTTTGGATACATTCAATATTTCAACAGAGAACTGACTATTATTATTCGGAATTTCCCCCCAACAATCAAGCCTGCTGAAAAGGCATCATTTGATAGTTTGTTTTCCATGGCTGAGAATGAAGATTATAACTGCTTCACTGTATTGTTTTTTTGTGCTTCAATATGGCTAATGCTTGGTATCTGTCCCAGTACAAACTGGTGAAAAACAAAAGCAAACTTCTGAACATAGATGATGAGAAGATAGTCTGGCATGAGAGATAGTAAGGATTATGTTGATATATGCAGAGTGAGCTGGAATGTGTGCTGTAAGAGGCAGGAGTTTTTGTCTGTTTTGATATTCAGTACTAAGAGTTTCAAAGGCCCATGATAGTCTCTAAATATTTGTGAATGAGTAAATAAGCCAGTGAATTATTATAAGCCCACCCTCTTAATTACACTATAACGCTTATCTTTTCCACACCTTATTTCCCCCCTCATTTAGTTGTCATTCATTTTAGATAGAAGGTAGTTAAAAGCATTTTCCGAGGGGTCTGGGAGTGGCTCAGTGGCAAAAAGCACCTACCTTGCAAGGGTGAGGCCTTGAGTTTGATCCCTGGAGTGGGCTTCTGTGGCTGTGTTAGGGACCCCAGCCCATCAACAGAGCATGCAGTCTCTGTTGAGCAGCAGCCAAATGTGTTCGAGCACCATAACTCAAGTATGCAGCTCCTGTGAGCACTGAAATTAAAGTTAGGCAAGGACATCTGCTGGGACCATGATCCTCAGCAAGCACACGTGTGGGTGCACAACTAAGAGTGTGACCCTGGTGAGCATGTATGTGAGCTACACAACTAAATGAGTGCGGCCTAAGTGAGCGCCACAACCAAGCACGTCTACGACTTTTAGTCAAGGAAGGCAGCAGCAGATACAACAGCCACAGAAAGGAAAGGGGAGCCAGATCTCTCTGGCTCAAGGGGGTAATGTGCATGCTCAGGCCTTCAGTTTGATCTTTCACTCTGCAAGTCTCTCAGCACCAGCAGTTGTGGCTCTGGTGGTCTCCAGCACTGTTGGCCCAAAGCGGCACCTCATGGTCAGATTTAAGCTCAAACTGTGAGGTGTGCATGGTGGAGCTGAGTGTCCCTGGAAGTGTTCCTGGGGTTCCCAAGCCTAGGACCCAGCCCCACAAAGGAAGGGAAACAGAAAATAAATGCATTTATCTGCTGAATAGGACAAGTTGAATGTAGATATGGCCTCTTGACGGGGACCACGTGTGCTCTTGTCCATCTTGGCTTCTCCTAACTCTTCCCTCGCCACCCCAAACTTCACTTGTCTCCTCTAGAAGTCCCCCTGCCACCCCCAACCCCTGCTTGCTTAGCCTGTGGCCTGGTCTCCTCTTCCTCATGGGCTAAGTTTGTCTACACATGGAATGTTATATGGCCATGACTTGCTCTCCTCTTTCCCTGTATTTGGAAGGAGGAAGTCCTTCTATATAGACAAAACTTTCTTTTCTTTACTGCCTTCATTTCTGCTCAGTTTCTCCAGAGCATGTAGAAAGAGCTTAGATATTTGCAGGATGAAAAACACACACACACACACACACACACACAAAAAAAAAAAAAAAAACCCAAAAATACTCTCCCAACTCCTTAAAACAATCTACCTGCAAGCCACTTTTAGCTTCACAGTCTAATCTTTCAAAAGCAATGCCTGCATTTGAAGATTTGACTTTCTTGTCTCTCTATTTTAAATTATATTACCCTCTGAAAAATTAAGCAAGAGACAAAAAAAATTCTCTCAGAAGGAAAATACAAAATCAAAAGGAGTAATTGAGTTTCTTAGGATAAGAACATAAATCCTAAATCAAACTGCATTTTGTTATCATGGATCTTTCAGCAACAGAAGAGAAACATTTTGAGTTTTTCTGCCTGAGTTTCTTGGAGCACTTGCTCAAATCTGATCAAATCACTTTCTTATTGAATACCCTTTAGTAGTCACCCCTGTGGAAAAGATGAACCTTGAACATAGCATCAAAGATAATGTGCTCATTGACCCCTTTGCATCAACTAGGCATCTTGGCTTTCTAAGGTTTTCAGATTTAAGTGCCCACAGTGGAAGGAATGATGGAGACCTGGTTGTGAGCAAGTAACATGATACGGAGAGTTCATACCACACATAATGGGGGCAATGACTTTGACCCCCACTACTTGTTGCTGGGTGGGAATTAGGATCCAGTGAAACCAAGTTACCCATGTTTTTTTCTTCATGAAAAGCTAGATTTTCATGCTAATTATATGTTGGAGGCAATTTTTTAAGAACCATCATGTGGTAGTTCTTTATAAAAGCAAAAAGAAAAACAGCACATGATGTGTGGACCAAACACAACACATCTGTCTAAGATTGTGCAAGCTTCGTGCCCTTTGAGTGCATTCTGAAAACTGCATCATAGCACAACAAATGCTAACAGTGCCTTCCGCACTGGTCAGCTTCTTCACCTTTTCTTTTGTTGCTGGCTTCTTTCTGGAATGTCCCCCTTCTTCCTCACTCTCCCATCCCACTTGTTTCAAACCATTGCAAAGGAATTTGAACATTTTCCTCACTTGACAAGGTTCCTCTCAGAAGTCAACAATTTCCAAATAGTTTCCTGACATTCCTTCATTCCACATTAGAGAGAACCGTCATTTCTTTCCTATTTAACCCAATGTGTTCTGTACAATTCCCCTTTCCTCCTGTTTTAATTCTTTGCTGCATCTGTAGAGTTTAAGTTACAAGAGGGCAAATTCCATGTTGAATGTAGCCATGCCTCCTCAAAGCCTGGCACTCTTGATGAGCAAAGCGGTCACTAGTAAATTGGTTGAGAGAATGGACTAATAGTACTTGATGACTGGAATGTACCATACTTCTAAAATTAATACCCTTTCATTTTTTTGATCAAAAAGGAAATAAATGTTCTTTTACGCTGAAAATATTACCCTCAAATCCTCCTTTTCGGGTAGGTAGTCTTTAATGATGAAGACCTGGGAATGTACCTCCCATCTCTCAAGATCATTGGTGGTTCCTCCCTCTCAATCTGTGTGACCCTATGACCATTTCTTCCTGACTGATAGAATGACATGGAAGAGCACTGTGTGACTTTCAAAGCAGTGGCACAGCTGTGTGACTTCAGCTTCTGCCTGAGTTTCTTGGAGTACTTGCTCTTGGGACACTCTTTCTAGGAACTTATGCAGTCTGTGTGGTGCTCATGACACATGAAGAGACCACATATAGACCCCTGCTGGGATCTTAGCCAGCAGGTAGCATCAACTGCCAGTGTAGAAGGTGGCATCCTGGCCCCAAAGCCCAGCTGATCCTTCATACTGAAACCCAGAATCATTGCACATCATGACACCACCATGTGCAAACTGGCCAGATGAGTTCTTTCAAAATAACAGTCGGGAGTAATAATATAATGATGTCAATTAAGTTTTAGAGTGATTGGTTATGCAGGTGTGGAGAGAATACCATCAAGTGTATAAAATAGCAGGCTTGAAATTATGTCAAGAACAGTTTAATGTGTCTTGCTGCAATGGGATTATGCATGACATTATTTAACAAATAACTTACTTGGCCTTATGTTTCAATGAGAGTTTAAATATGTAGTTTTCTTCATTGAGAGAGTTATAGACCACTGACACACTTCTATATTTGTAGAAAAAAAACCCTTAAATTTCTCTAACATGTTCAAATATCTCAAATTCTTACAGAGTAAATAACATGATGATGAAAAATTGCCAGTACAAATTCCGATCCATAGCAGTCAGGGCATTTTTCATTTTATTAGGATGAAATTGCAGAAGCTATTTTATATGGACCTTCCTCTGGAGCAATCATTCTCCAGCAAAATGATTTATGATAAGTTTCAGTCAGTAACATTTATTTAGTTTTTATATGTTGGATACTTTCTTATTTCCTGATTTAAATATTGAGTAGTAATTTATATGCTGTGAAACACTTACTTTAGTGTGAAATTCTGCAAGTTTGGGCACATGTAGAGAATCACATTAGCTCCACCATCCGCAGATACTGACCAGTTCCATCCCAATCTTAAGTTGCTTCTGTCCATCCTCACAGTCCATGCAAACTATTAGTCTATATTCAGCTTCTATGAATTTATCTAATCTGAATATTTTACATGAATAGAATCATTTTCTAGGTGACCTTTTTTTTTTCCTGGAAACATGCTGGATCGATAGCACAGTGGGTAGGGCGTTTGCCTTGCATGCAGCCGACCAGGGTTCAATTCCTCTGCCTCTCTCCGAGAGCCCGGCAAGCTACCGAGAGTATCTCGCCCGCATGGCAGAGCTAAGCAAGCTACCCATGGAGTATTTGATATGCCAAAAACAGGAACAATAAATCTCACAATGGAGACATTATTGGTGCCCACTCAAGCAAATCGATGAGCAATGGGATGACAGTGATACATGATGTTTCAGGGTTTCTACCCTTTGTGGCATCTATCATTATTTTTGTTTTGTTTTGTTTTGTGGCTACACCTGGCAGTGCTCAGGCTTAACTCCTGACTTAGCACTAAGTGAGCTCAGTGGATCAGTTAGGGTGCTGGGGATAGAACCCAGGTTAGTTGTATTGGAGGAAAGTATCCTGCCCACTGTATAATTGCTCCAGCACCATCTAGAAGTATTTTATTTCCCCCCTTTTATTAAGGCGGGATAATATCCCGTTATATGGCTATGATCTGTTTCTTTGTCCCTCTAGTTTTGCCTTTGCAAGAATGTCAAAATCTGGAGTCATATATACTCTGATATTGTAGTCTTTGCTTTTTAGAGTGTGTGGTGCAGTTTGGTGTCTCTATTATGTATTACACATCTTTCCTAAAGATCCTGTGGGGGTGTAGTATTTGGGGGCCAAACTTGTGAGTATCCTCATCCATACTTGGTAGATCTTCACTTTGACATTGAGATCCACCCAGAGCCTGGCCTTGTGACTTCAGTCATCACTGCTGATGGGGAAGGTGGCCGATAGGAAATCTGTGCCTCCCTATCACTTTAAATTCAAAAGCCATGTTATGATGATAAGTAAGAATTGTAAAGAATGCATAAGGGATTTTCCCATGAGTTACAGAAGAAAGGACAAAAACTGGTGTAGGGAGGTGAAGCAGAGAGGCCACAGTTGGCGTCTTCAAGGCTGCTGTGTTCTTTTGTTGTTTGTTTTGTTTTGTTGTTTGTTTTGTTTTGTTTGGGGCCACACGTAGCAGTGTTTGGGGCTTTCTCCTGGGTCTGTGCTCAGAATCACTCCTGAGGCTCAGGAGGTGCTGGGGATCAAACCCAGGTTGACTGTGTGCAAGGCAAGCGCCTTATCTGCTGTCCTATCTCTCACCCTGAGTCAGCTGTGTTCTTACAGCTGCCGGTTACCACCCCTCCCCGAAGAGCAGGTGTGGGGAGCAGTGAAGCCCCCTGGATGTTCTGGCCTGGGAGGGGGTCTGAGGACAGAGCTCAGTCCTGCTCTGACAGGAGGTCTCCCCAGAAATGGAGGCAGTGCAGCAAGTATGTCCTCACATATTGGTCTAGCTCCAAGCCAACCTAATACTTTTGGCCTGCCTCAAGAAGGGCTGGAAAGTTAGTGCAGGGGCAGAGCGAAAGGGGGAGGACCTTCAAGGGACTCACATTGAGAGGACACAGGTGGAAAGAGGGTGGCCTAACTGTGTGGCCGGAGGCCAATGGGAAGACAGTTCCCTCAGTAGGACACAGGTCAGCAGGGTCAGCAGTCAGAGAGACCTGGGGACCAAATGAGCCATGCATGACAGCAGAAGCCCTGGAGGACAGAGGCTGGCAGCACCGGAAGCAATGTCTGATCTAGGTCGAATGAGCCCCAGGAACTTGGAATCCCCCACCCCACCCTCAGAAGGAAGGAAAGGGAGGAGAAACTCCGGAACAGATTTTAAGCCAGAGTTGGCTCAGTGTAAAATTAGCTCAGAGTGTAATTTCTATCTGGAGCTGTAGAAAGAGGCTGAGTGGTAGACTTGCTAGACTTTCTGCCTGAGTCTTGTCATCTGGCAACCGGAGGAACAATCGCAGTCTTTGCTTCAGAGCGTTATTGTGAGGGTTCAACCCGTGAACATGTGCCCCATGTCTAGGAGAAGTTCTGGCACACAGCAGATGCTTGAGAAATGATAGCTCTCATTAGCTGTGAGTTACATGCACGTGTGCCTACTACAAGCAAACACACTGAGAAACAGCAAATGACAGGAAAATAAAGACAGTTGGCAAACACACTTTGTTGTGGTTTGGCTCAGTTGTACAAAGAAATCAAGATATCAGCCTTCCTGCCTTTTTGGAGTGCTATTTAATTTAGTTTTAGGTTTTTTTAATACATTTTTTGGTCAGAGCCAACTGTATTCAGGGCTTAATCCTGATTCTGTGCTCAGGGATCACTCCTGGAGGGGCTCAGGGAACCATCTATGGTGCCGGGGATCAAATCTGGGTCATATGTGAAGCAAGCACCCTTCCTGCTGCACTATTTCTCCACCCCACCCCCCAAAGCTTTTCATTTCAGACATAACTAAACTTCTGAAAGTCCCTACTCTTGCTGCTAAAGTTGAGTTATCCATAAATATTAACCAGAGGCTAAATGAACAAGGTGACAGGGCCGGTTGGTTATTTTAGGCTTGACTTTCAGGATCTTTACATCTGGGGAATTGCCTTGACTCATATGCACATATGCTGTAGTTTTTCTGTTCATTTTGCCTTCAACTTTGTGATTCCGTGGGATTCAAGCTATCATTTTACCAAAGGTCTTCCTGAAAAATGTCTTTGTTAAAAATATTTAAATAATTTATTGCTGATTTGACAATAGCACATCATTATGAATGCTAGTAGTAAAAATACAATATGTGATGTCATTTTCCTTGTGGCTTCCTTGTTCATTCTGACTTTACCCATCTTACCCCGGCTCTGAGCTCAGGGAACTGCTGGTGGGGCTCAGGGGACCACATGAAGTATCGGGGATTGAATATGGGTCAACTGTGTGCAAGGCAATGGCCTTACCTGCTGTACTATCTGTCTGGACAGTAAGTCATTTTATATTTCTGAGAGTACCCCCTAATGAGATACACGATTTGTAAATATTCCCTTTTTTCCTAGTTTTTTTTTCTCTTTTTAAATAATAGTTTAGGTGGCACAGTTGCAATACTGTTTAAATTTATAGTATCAATTACATTTTCAATACTACCAAATGTTCACATCCTTTTACCATTGTCCCTAGGTCACTTCTGACCTGATCTTTATTCTCCCACTCCATTGCTTAATTAATTAGTTTTGTAATCCAAGGCCAAGGGTTTATCATTATTTGAAAGTGTTTTGTCTGTGTTCTACAGATGAAATTTTCTTGGTTTTAATGGTAGGAAAAAAAGAAAGCTATTGCCTTTTCTTTTTTTTTTCCAAAAGAGCTCGTTTTTCTAACACATTAAAATCTGTTCATGGCTAAATCATTATAGCAAAGCCTTTTCGTTCTGGAGATGAAGGTGCACTCCCGGCCCACAGCGAGCCTCACTGTCACTTCTTCAAGGGAAAAGGATGAGCTGGCTAATAAACCAAACAGTGGGACTCCGACAGGCCCTTTTAGTTCTACAGCAGCAAAAGCCAGGACACAAAAGCAGTGTTGCAAAGGCCCCAGCAGGCTGCTCTCAGGAAAAGAGAATAGGTAATTTATTTCTAAGCAGTCTATTACCCAGCCTCTCCAGGATCCTCACTTTTTAAAAATTCCCTTTGCCCCCAGCTTTATTGAGATATAATTGCACTTTTTATTTTAAGCATCCGTACCCCTCCTTACTCTGCAATTAAGGCGTAGGCTGTAGACCCGAGAACTTTACCAGGAATGTTGAAACAATGAGGAGAAATGACAGTGCTCCTGGTATCGTGGGTGCTTCCCTCACTTTGCTTCCCAGATGGCTTCAACTCAGGCAGGGGGGGCCCAGCCCGAGCAAGGTCCCGGGGCTGGCGGGGCTGAGGGGTTCAATGGCACTGGGATGCCTGAGCCGTGAAAACACGGCGCTGTGCAGTGGGGCGAATGGGAAGCCCCCAACAGCCTGTTGAATTATTACTTCATTCTCAGTCGGAGCAGCGGGAGGCGAGATGATGAGTGAGTGAAAGAGCCCATGGACTGCAATGTGGGCTGAGGGAACCAAAACAAACACGGGAAAGACAGGCCAATATTTAAATCTCTTTAAAGGACGAAGCACGCAGGAATGTTTGACCATATTTTGTCTAGTGAACAGATTTCATTTTTTTTAAAAGGCTGTTTGTCAGTGCTAATCAGATTTGCAGGATGAAATCTGCTTTGTTTCTGCCTCCTCAGTCAGACTTCTCATGGCCCTTCCTTCTTGGCCCTTCCGAACACCAGCCTGCAAGTCTTAGCACCATGTCTTAAGTCAAATGCCAGGCCTAGGGGCCCACTCGACCTTTTCCTTCTCTCTCCTTCCCCACTGGACTTTGCCTGAGAATACTGGGGGGTGAGCAGTAGACCATGAAGGGAACAATGAAATGAAGATTTCCAGATTTTCAGGCTACTTAGCACTGGTCGAGCAGATTAATTTCCAGGACAAGAAGCATTTTCTTAGTTCCTCTCCAGCTATTGCATAGGTGCTGTTTGAGTAGATTTATCCCACCCCTTCTTTGGTTTGGATACTCTATCATTATTATGTTTTTTAATGTGGGAGGCACATGATGTGATGCTCAGGGCTTACTCCTGTTTCTGCTCTCAGGGATCACTCTTGATGGGGTTCGGGGACTATATGAGGTACCAGGTATCAAAAGTGAGTCAGCCACTTGTAAGGAAATCACCTTACCCACTATGCTCTCACTCTGGCTCCATCTTTTGATAATTTTATTGTTAAGATTTTGAACTACATTTCATCATTCTTTGTTCCCATCCATTTCTCTTCTATTTTACTCAGAACTGCCTCTTTGAATATGCCCAGTGCATTTTCTTTTCTTCTTCTCTTTTTTTAAAAAAAAATTTTTTGGTTTTTGATTTTTAGGCCTCATACCTGGTGGTGATCAGGGCTTACCCCTGGCTCTGTACTCAGGGATCATTTCAGGCAGGGCAGAGGGGACCATATGGGGTACAAGGGACTGAACCTGGGTTACATGCAAGGCAAATGCTTTACCTGCTGTACTATCTTTCAAACTTGCATTTTCAAACATGTTCATGCAGTTTCTCAACTGAAGTTTTTTAATACTTCCATTTGACTTCCTGACACAGTCAGTGGCAATTACGAACTTGGTTGTTTCATTATTTGACAGCAACACACTTTTTTTTTTTACACAGCACCAAATATTTTACTGAACACACACACACACACACACACACACACACACACACACACACACACACACACACACACACACACACACACACCCCTCCTCTTGCTGATTGAAGGGAACATACATCAAGGGGCAGACAGATCAATCTTTGTGTTTATCCTACATTTGCTCAAGACGGCTGCCACTTTCACTTCCCTCTGGTTTTCAGTTAAGTGTTGGGGAACCTAATTCATCTTGGGTGGCAGAGGCCTTGGCTTTTGCTAAGTTTTTAGACACACTATTTATAAAGGGAGACATTTCTCCGCCCCAGGTTTGCGTAGCTCAAACTACGCAAAGGTAAAGAACAATCTAGCTTTGTAACTGTAGAGGGCGCTCGTGTCTTAATAATAGCGCCATCGATGCCAGCAAAGCAGCGCAGTGCGGCTTGCGTAGCCTTTTATGACCATATCCTTTATCGGAAAGGACTTTGTTACATGTTGGAATGGACACTAAATTTGTATTTTTTCGTGTTACCTTTTATAACATGTTTTTCCTAGGAATAAATATGTCTTTCAATGTGTGTCCGATTACAGTTTTGCAAAGAAGTGTGCAACCTGGTGAGAATTTGCCCCTTCATTGTTTTGTTACTTGGTTGGTCCTGCCATTCAGTCACGATCACTTTGTGTTTTGGGAGCTGTAAGTGATCTACATAAAACGGCGCTTAGGGCAGAGTACCCTCTGGCATAAAAACCGTCATGGGGTTTTGTTTCCATTCAGAATACACTCTCCCCCTCTCACTCTGCCTACGAAATACTTGTAGGATGTAGCTTCTCTCTAACCATCATCCTACTCTCCCATTTTCTCTCTGGCACTGTTCGGGCTGAATCTAGGACATTTCCCCCACTGATCACACTCCATGTGAATACACTCAGCTGGGTCACACTCAGTGTTGTTGGCGGTGGCCCTTCCACAGTCTTTGTGTGACTCTTCTTGTCTATGCCCTTTGCTTTTTTTTTTTTTTTTTTTTTTTTTTTTTTGCTTTTTGGGTCACACCCAGCGATGCTCAGGGGTTACTCCTGGCTCTGCACTCAGGAATTACTCCTGGCGGTGCTTGGGGGACCATATGGGATGCCGGGGATCGAACCCGGGTCGGCCGCGTGCAAGGCAAACGCCCTCCCCGCTGTGCTATCGCTCCGGCCCCAATGCCCTTTGCTTTTTAATATCCCTCATGTTGGCTTTCTTCTGTGTCTACCCTATATGAATTAAGTCATCCCATGCTGATGATTTTTCTTTTCTTTATGACTTTTGGGTCACACCAGACAGTTACTCCTGACTCTGCATCAGGAATCACTCCTGGCAGTGCTCAGGGAATCATTTGGGATGCTGGGGATCCAATCTGGGTCTACTGTGTGCAAGGCAAATGCCCTACTCGCTGTACTATTGCTCCAGCCCCTGATGTTTTATCTTAAAACATTTTTTAGGGGTTGGAGCAATAGTATAGCTGGTAGGGCATTTGCCCTGCATGTGGCCAACCCAGGCTTGATCCTTGGCACCTTATATGATACTCTGAGTCCACCAGGAATGATCCCTGAGCATAGAGTCAAGAGTAAGCCCAAAGTTCTGCTAGGTATGGCCCCAAAACAAAACCAAAACTTAAAAAAATTATATCATAATTCACAAAAAGTTTTACAAAGAATATAATTCATCATTTAAAAAGTAATTTAAAAGAGTATGTTTACAAGATTGTATAATTATCACAATTAATCTCAATTCAGGGTATTTCTATTAACCCCCCCAAACAAATGCATATGTTTAATTTTATATTGGTTTTTATTTTTTGCATTGAAAAACTTTTTGAGAACCTAAGTCTCCATCACTTACATAGTTACACATAGTTAAGTTTCAGGAGTATAAATAATATTTCAACATCAGTCCAACCACCAATATTGACTTCCCTCCTCACTGTTCTCATGGTCCCTCTTCCACCCCCCACCTCCAGCCTGCTTCCTTTACAGGCATATTTGGGGGCTGGGGGGATATCTGGTGGTTCTCAGGGCTTATTCCTAGCTCTGGACTGACTCAAGGACTACTCCTGGAGGGCTTGGGGGGTCAGATGAGATGCCTGGGATTGAATCTGGTTTGGCTGTGTGTAAGATGAGTGCTCTATCTGCTATACTATCACTTTGGCCCCTAGCATATTATTTATTTATTTTGGTATGGGGGCTGCACCTGGCAGTGGGTCAGGATTACTCCTGGCAGGGTTTTGTTGATGCTAGGGATTGAACCCAGGTCAGCTGCATGCAAAGTAAGCACCTTACTCACTATATTATCTCTCTAGCTCTATCTACCCAAGCACATTTTCAAATTAAATTGTTGCAGTTTGGATCTCATACTTGTAGTATAATTGATTCTGTGGTACAAATATATAGATATACTGCACCTCTACCTCATCCCTGTGCCCAAGTCCCTACTTCCTGCCCCTGTTTCCTCCCATTGATCTCTTCTTACTCCTCCCTCCATTTATTTTCTTCCCCATCCTCAGTTCTATAATCTTGGGTTGAGGGGCAATCTGGGTCTTCCTTTTTGATACGTTGCATTTCCTCCTCTTGTTATGCTTCTGTATATCACAGATAAGTGAGATTATCTGGTGTTTGTCCTTATTCTTAACTCACTTCACTTAATAGGAGGAACATATATCTTTAAGAAGTCACCAACTTCCCTCTCCTCGAAGCCCTGCATCCTCTAATCAGTTTCAATCTCTGTAGATTTGCTTATTCTGGGCATTCAAACCCACCTTTTTGGACTGTCAAAGTGTTCTCTTCCCTTCATTCCTGGAGTGCTTGTGTTTTTGTTCATTTGCTTGTTTATCTTTTATTCTCATACTCCACGAATATGTAGATTTTTTAAATAGTGTTTCTTCCCACTTCAGTCTGTCTACAGTGCAGCAAATCCAGTGTTTTCTGTAAAAATGAACCCAAGGGGTGGTATTCTGAGCTACAGTCTTCTGAGCTATTGTAGAAGTGACTTTTCTGTGGATAGGATAACTTCTAGAAGATCTTCTAGTTGGAAGCTTCATGTTTCTGTGGAGGGTTTCTTGTCAGACCTTTAGTTGATTGGAAGAGAACAACCTGGTTGACTCAAAGTCCAGTCTTTTAAATGTTAATCTCATTCAAAGACACCCTTTTGGAAATATTCACAGTAAAGTTTGACCACATGTTATGAGCCTCCTGGGTTGGTCAAGATGTTACCTAAATGGAGCATCAAAGTCTTGTTCTGGTACTTGGGTTTCATCTGCCCAGGGAATGTGCTGAACTGTAAGGGAGGCAGTAGTAGTAGAGAATGTCTCACACTGGGGCTGGGAAGTCCACCCCCACCTACTCTAACAGGCTCTCCATTAGCTCTCCAAGCAGTCCTGCTGGGCAAAGATGTCTCAGCCACTTTGAGGGGTAGAGAAGGAACAAGCACACATCCAAGACCGATCTCTGGTCAGGGGTTCCTAAACAGATGATTCTTTTTGCTAGTTTCTTTGCTTTTGTAGCCATATCCGGCAGTGCTGAG
Organism: Sorex araneus; assembly: GCF_027595985.1. Classification (NCBI taxonomy): domain Eukaryota; kingdom Metazoa; phylum Chordata; class Mammalia; order Eulipotyphla; family Soricidae; genus Sorex; species Sorex araneus. The sequence continues at coordinate 45,516,045 of NC_073304.1, forward strand.
CGCTTATTCCTGCTCTGAGCTCAGACATTCCTGGCAGGGCTCAAGGACCGTAGAGGGTGTTGGGGATCAAATCCAAGTTGGCCCCAGGCAAGGCAAATGCCCTACCTGCTGTGCCCTGCACTCTGGCCCCTCAACAGATGATTCTTGATCTTTCCAGCTGGATGAAACTAGTGATCACTCAGAGGGCTCTTGCTGGCTAGAGCCATCTCTGGATTACATTCCTTTATTTATTCATTCATTGATTATTTGCTGAATGTCTATGCTGAATGTCTATGCTCAATCTCTCTGCTGAGGACACAGCAGACACAGACAAACACAGAAAAAGTTGCTGTTGTGGGCCAAAGAGATAATAAATATAATGGGTACAAGTGATAAGGTGGCTAGGGCCACTGAGGTGGGTGGGGGCTTCGGATCTGTCTGAGAAAGCTGGGCGCAGAGCAGCTTGGCCTGAGGACAGAGTCTGGGTCCACTGGGGAGAGCAAAAGCATTTCGGTCCACAATGGCAGCTGGAACAAACTGTCTTTTTTTTTTTTTCTTTTTGGGTCACACCTGGCAATGCTCAGGGGTTGTTCTTGGCTCTGCACTCAGGAATCACTCCTGGTGGTGCTCGGGGGACCATATGGAATGCCGGGGATCAAACCCAGGTTGGCCGCATGCAAGGCAAACGCCCTACCCACTGTGCTATCGCTCCGGCCCCTGGAACAAACTGTCTTAATGGGATAAAGGAGCAGCTCATCAGGCCAAGTGCCAGCTTTGCACATGGGATGCTCAGTTCAGCATCCCTTGGTCCTCAGAGCATCGATGGAAGCGAACCTGAGCAGGGCCAGATGTGGCTCCCAAACCCAAATCCAAACCCAAACCCAAACCCAAACCCAAACCCAAACCCAAACTTGACAAATTTGCCTCTCAGAGTTAGGAAGTGGGGAAATTCTAGGTGGCGTTCGCCACAGACTTTCTCTCTAGTGAGGCCCCTTTGGTGGTTCTTAGAGAGCTGGAACACCCCACCCCCCACCACTCCCCACGGTGAGCAGAAGGACAAGGGAGCTCCACTGTCAGAGGTGCAGTTCTCACTCTCCTGACTCAGCCCCCTCCAAAAGCCCTCTCAACCTCATACCAGCGTCCTGGGGTCAGGGCAGGGCAGCGGGGGAGGACGGCAACATAGGACGTCAACAAAAAGGAAACTTTTGCAGGAATTTAGGGGAGATATGATCATGCCGGGGACCCATGATAATGCTGGGGACCTGCTGTGTATGGGAGGCAGGCTGGGAATGTGTGTAGGGGGGTGGCTAGTCTGTGTTGAGGGCCCCATTGCAGAATCAGACTTTGCTCACCTTCTGGGGCCTCTGAAGTGTATGTGTGAACAGAAACGGGAAGCACCGCAGGGAGAGGCCTAGCACCTCACTCCCCCCAGCCCTTGCATGCACATTTACAGTCGGAAGAAGGGTGACTTTTGATCTTTCGGATTTTGTCCTTCACATGAGGCCTCAGCACCACCTTTGGGGCTGTTTTAAAGTTTGTGACCAGATCTGTCTTTGGGAGAGGAAGCGGTGGATTTACCCGCCCGGGGTGACAGAGGCAGACAGACCGACAGCCAGCCAGGGCCCATTCCAAGGAAGTGACCTCACCAGTGTGCCTTTCAAGCCACACAGGATGGGTCCTCATGCGACATTCAGCCGTCAGCCTGGTTGACACCAAATTCAACAACGTGTGGCCTGCAGATACTCAGTCGAAATAGCTGGGAAAGCCTGACCTTGACAACCTCATTTCTCATTCCTTTCTTGTTACAGGTAATAGAGCTGAAAATGTGGTTTTAATTATAGCACTAATGAAAACTGAAAATCCAGACAGACACTTGACGAACTCTGCTGTGCTTTATATTACATTTGTGCTAACTACAAAGTGCCCAGCTGGGTGTAACATTATCCCCCTTTCCTCGAGCATCCGCCTGACTGAAGCTGTATAATTGATGTGTACTTTGGCAGGAGGTCAGCTTAAAGGGTTTTTTAAAAAAAGATTTAAAAAAAAATCTTTAACGGTATTGGGAAACGAATATGTTTATTACCTGGGCTGGGAGAATAGGTCTCTGGATTACCCAACACTCGCCAGCCTCCATTTCCAAACTTCTTAGACCTTCTGGAGAGATCCTAGGGCCAGAGTGGAGAGTTTAGCTTGGAGCTTTGTACCTCTGTCTTCAGTCAGGAATGCTGCCAAGGCCGAACTCTGCCACGCCACACATACTGTTCTGCTCCTGAGTCTTTCCTGTCCGAAGAATGTGTTTGGTGTCTATGAAAGCAAGAGTGATGGTTGAGGTGGCTGGAAGCCCCACCCACACCTGTTGGGCTGGTCTGTCCCCACCTGCTGGCCCTCAGTGGTCCTGTGGCCTCTGTGGGAGCAGAGGGGCAGCTGTTGAGTCAAGTATAGGGTACCGAATTTCAGACAACCAGTTAGTAATCAAAATTCGAGAAGTACCTACTCAATCTAAATTTTTTTTCCCCCTTTCAGTTTTAGTTCATTGTTGGTTGAATCTGAAATTCAGATTTGATCTGGTTTCCTGTAGTTTTTCTTACTGAATAAGGCACCCTTCTTACTCAGAATCTGATACTGGAGAAAGGCTTTGCAAGAAATTCTAAAGATTCCCTTGTCTGTGATTCAAGGCAAATGTAAATTATTCTTTGGAGATAATGCAAGGGTTATCCTTTAAAAAAAAATCTCATCCCATCCAGCCATGAAGACTGTTCCTTAGGCCCATGCAATTCCACTGCTTTGGCCCCATGGTTCTAGAATGATTGGAATTTGTGCCATGGCCTTCCTGGGAAATATTTTAATGGTTCTGGGGGCCTGGGGCAATAGTTTGGTGGGTAGAGTGTTTGCCTTGCACACAGTTGACTCAAGTTCAATTCCAACATCCCCAATGGTCCCCTGAGCTAACCAGAAGTGATTCCTGAGCACAGAGTCAGGAGTAATTCCTGAGCATCTCCAGCTGTGACCCCAAAATCTAAAAAAAAAATGGATGGTCCTGCAGAGATCCATGGTTGTGACATCATCTTTAATGATTTGGTCAGTGATACCATCAGATGACACCATCTCTTTCCTATATCATTTATACTTTTTTGTTGTTGTTTAAAAATTTGGACAGGTAATCTACCATAATGCATATTTTGATTTCAACCAAACATAACTGTTATCTGGTAAGAAATCTCTCTTTTCTTTCCTTTGTTCTTCAAACAAGTCTCCCCTCTGAAGAACATGGACACTATCAGTTCCTTATTTATTCTTTTAGATATATTTATGTAAATAACAATATAATTCCCCTTCATCTTGCTTATATTTGCTAGTATAATATACTTATCTAAAAACAACCTTCATTTTTTTGATGTACTGTATTTTAGCAAGAATATGCCATAGCATGACATAAAGAGCTTTCTTGTTTATTGTTTATGGCTGTATGATATTACTTTGTGGCATGCATCATAATTTGTCTAACTTTCTTTTGGTGGATTTTGTGTGGTCTCCATTTCTATTAAAAGGGAGAATGTAAGGCATGCACTAATTTTTCACTTGTATGAATATATCTTGGGTAAAATTCCTAAATGTGGAGTTTTTGGAGCATATACACTTATAGTTTGCTAAATTATTTTCCCTAATAGTTTTCTACTGCTTCTATAATAGATTAACATAAACAAGTGGCTTAAACAACACAAAGTTATTACAGTTGTGAAAATCAGAAGCCCTAATATCAAGGTGCTGGCAGGATCACATTCCTTTTGGAGAAGAAAAGGGAGAATACTTCCTTTCCCAGGTTCTAGACAGTCCTGATTCCTTGACTTATGTCTCATTCAACATCTTTTATTTTCCAACTCCCAAACAGTACTCAGGAGCTTTGAGGGTCACTCATAGCATTGCTATGTGAACCCAAATGTTGCATGCTTGACCTATAGGTGCTTGGGAACTTCTAGGGCTATACATGGTAATGCTGGGGGCAGGTGGCACTGATATTGAGGTGCTGGGATTGAACTCAGGGCCACTGCATGCAAGGCATGTGCTCTAGCACTTGGAGCTATCTCCTCAATCATCCAAACTCCCTCCACCTTTAAGGCTGTAAATATGTCATTTCAAAATCTCTTTCTCTGACATTTGCTTTCTTCATCACTTCATCTCTGACTCTGACTCCCCTCTCTTCTATAAGGATCCTTGTGATTCTATTGGGCATACTCACTTGGTTGGTTTAGGACAGTCTCCCATTTCAAGATCCATTCTTTACTTTGCAAAAGTAATGCATTCACAGATTCCAGAGTTAACATGTATACATGTTATTCAGACCACACTGAAAAGAGTTTGTACCAATTTAAATCTCCAAGTCTTGTTTACAGAATGCACATTCAGATATTTCGAGTCTATATCACTTTGGTAGGTTAGATAGAATGGTATCTCTGTGTAGGTAGAATTTTCCTGTATTATGGGTGGGAGGGTTTGTATCTGTCTAAGGGCCATTTCTTTCTTCTTTCAGCTATCCAAATCATTACTTATTTTTCCACTAGGATGTCAGTGCAAAATGATTATACCTTAGAGTAGCTGATGTTTCTGAGAAAGAGACCATTTTTCCAATTTATCATTTTTATTTTGACTTTGCTTATAAGATACATTTTTTTTGCCTTGAAAGTTTTTATTTTTTTTTGTGTGTGTATGTGTGTGTCCATGTGGTGTGAGGGATCAAACTCAGGGCCTTACACTGGGATGTATGTGCTTCACCGCTGAGCTATGTCCTTAGTTCCAGAGATTTTATTTATGGGGCTAAAACTAAATTTCTCTAAATTTCATTAAATGTCTCAAAATGTTTATGACTCCTATGTTTTTTGCCATAGTTTTTCACTCAAAGGTAATGAAAAAAGCAATTTTTTAAACATTTATATAAGTAAAAATACCCCACAAAAAAACATGGTCATTTTGAAAAGATAGCAAATGCAGATAAACAACAAGAAATAAATATAAGCAAAAAAAAAGAAAAAAGAGAAATAAATAGAAACCATCAAAAGCGTACATTATGTTGTTCATTTATGTAAGAAAAGCCTACATTTATAATATGTTGGCAAATGGGGCCTGGGCAGTGTGGAAGTTGGCTCAAAGAGTTTGTGAGATCAGTTGACTTTACTGTGGTCATTCTCCCTGATGTCACGTCCAATAACATCAAGTTAATGACTTGAAACTGATCATAAGGGGACTTGTCAAACGTCACAAATCATATCATCCCCTCTTGAAGAACCAGTTAAACATAAAGACACCACTAAAAAAAGTTATCTAAAAGCCTTTTAAGAAAATAAAAGTGACTCTTGTAACTTATTTGTTTGAGAATACCTAAAACGGAGTGAAACCTCATAGGGATTATGTGTGTGTAAGGTATGTGTGTATGTGTGTGTATGTATGTTTGTGTTTGTGTGTTTGTTGTGTGGGGGGTGTAAGTTTTAGACTGGTGGTGCCTCTATGTACAAACATTCTCTAAAATATGTATGCTGTCTGGTATCCTTCTTTCATTTTGTTGCCTTCATGTCACTTTTCTCTCTTGGGTGAATGACCATGTAAGTCATTGTTTTACTGCATGCCTGTTATGGACCATGAACAAGACTTCTGTCTTTTCAGTAGCTACTCAGTTCTCTCCCAAGGATGTAGGGATTATTGGTGAGCAAAAACTTTCAAAAGTTTAATAGCTTCAGTTCTATGAAAGAGTTTCAACGTTGGCATAACTGTTCTAACCATCCCTTACCAGGCAGCATTTTGTCTGATACCCGTTTTCTTTTGTATTAACCTGCTTGTCTGCTAAGAAGCATGCATTCAGAGATAGGATGTGGCAGCATCAGCCCAGGAACAAAAAAAAATGTGGATTTCAAGAGACAGAAGAGTTGCCATGAGACTGACAGAAAAGATGACAATTAAGCCAATAGATCAAAGCAATGAGGACACAGAGCAACAGTCTTGTGAGCTTTTTCAGGTAGGCCAGCGGGAAGGACTCAGTGTGGGTGGACATAGCTAGAGAAGATATGTTGGGGCTAAGAGACTTAGAACGAGGAGGACATGTCTTGGTTAGGAAAGACTTTAAAGGAAAGTGGCACATAGAGTTTTTCAGGTGCCCAGTGTATCTTTAATACTGTGTTAGGTGTTTTGGAGAACTTAAGAGAAATATAAGAAATTAACAGGAATTCTCCTGAGTTCATCTGAATAACAACTCTTTGAGGCTCCCGTTTGATTTTGTTCTGTCTGCAGCCACTGGCTACTGAGCATGGTTTGGAGGTTTGGATGATGAGCTGAACAGGATTACCACCCTCGGGACAGGTCAAAGTTACAGAGTGAAGTCATTTGAATAACATAATTGGTCTGAGCCGGACTCCCATCTTCCAAAGAAGCTGGGTGCTCTGGGTTTTTTCAACAAGTATCAAGGAAGAATATTGCTAATATGTGGAATTTTAATTAGCGCCTATGCCAAAGCTTTGAAGAGAATTCTTTGGTGTTTCTTTGAGCCTAAGGGCAAACACTACCTCCTTGAAATATTGTATAGACCCAATGGTTTTTCATGTGTAAAACAATTGTCGCCACTGGAAGGCAGTGTTGCCTAGTCCCTGGGTCTCAGCCCCACTGCTGGGCAATGGGAAAATTTGCCCTGAGTTTGGAAGGGGTCCAAGTGAACCATGAGAAATACTTCAGACTTTGTCTCTTTTCTGAGTCTGGCGTATTCTGGGCTGTCCACAGAAGTGTCCCTGTTGGGAGTTTGTTGAAGCAGGCAAGAGTGCTGACATTCATTCTATGAAGAGAGAAAGGAGTGGTGTTGATTCCTTTTAATCTCTGTATTTTTCAAGTATAAAGCGATGCCATTAGTCCTTTTAATCTCACAAATCTGGTAAGAAACAAACTTATGGAGGGATTTTCATAGTCAAAACCAAATGGATTAGTGAATAATAAAGGTACCCTTTCAGAAGTCTTATTTTATTATTATTTTTTAAAATTTTTGAATCACGATCAGATACAGTTACAGAGCTTTCATATTTGAGTTTCAGTCATACAATGATTGAACACCCATCCCTCCACCAGTGCACATTTTCACCACCAATGTTCCCAGTATATCCCCCCACATCCTACTCCTCCCTTTGCCTCCATGGCAGACAATTTATCCCATATTCTCCCTCTACTTTTGGGCATTATGGTTTGCAATACAGATACTGAGAGACCATCACGTTTGGTGCTTTAATCACTTTCAGCTCACATCTCCCTTCCGTAACTATTGCTCCAACCATCATTAGAAGTCTCACTTTTAAACTTACATTAGACTATTTCATGATTATTCTGGATATTTTTTTTATTCCTATTGCCCTTGGTAGAATTCTAGATCAGTTATGAGTTCCCAAAGAAAACTGGCTTCAACAATTAAGTATTCTTTCTTCATTTTTTAGCCTTCATTTACAAACATTAAGGTAATATTTTGACTTATCAGCACACTAGGATTTAAGTCAGGGAGCAATTTTTGATGCCTTTTAAATAGCAGATGTCTTCTCTGCTAGACTGTTAATAATACCTTATCTTTGATTTAAAAATACAAAGCCTTTCTGTATAGTTTCTATCGATTTTCATAGCAGTCTGGTGAATTTGATAAAGGCGGAATCATGGTTTCCATTTTGATGCTTAGGAAACAGCTTTCGGTTGAGTCATGCTCCCAAAGCTACTTAATCATTTGTTCTAAACTCTGCCTTCCCCTTCCTTAAACACTCTACATAGAAACAAAGACCCCTTCATCTCACAAGCCATGATAGTAAGGCTGGAATTGTAGCCTTTGATTCATGGCTTTTCTTTTTTCTTTTTTGGTCCCATCTTTCCTCCCTCAGTTCATAGACAAACACACCTCTTTTTGGTTATGTCAATAAATGGTCAGCTCAGCATGATTTTTCATGGACTTATGGTGAATAAGGAGCTCTATGCACATTAAAAGCCTTTCGGCTTCTTAGGGGGCTTTAGACTAAAGAGTGTTTCTGTAGAAACGTTTTTTACTTGAAAGACTATGGATCACTTTTCAAACGCGGAATTGTCTTATCTGAAATACATTCCTACCTATGCTGAAAGACACAGGTATAATCAATGCCTTGATCATATGGACAATCTTTATCAAAAGTGCCTTAGATCTCAAAGAGCCTGAGGGGACGAAAGAGAAGGCCTTTGCTTGTGTCAGAAGCTCAGTCCCCTTGTGGACCAGACTCGAAGGAAGGTTTCAGCAAATGGCCTTGGAATCTCTCTAATCCCTTTCGTGTTTTCAGCATCGGATAATTAACATATTTTTAGATGCAGGTCACCTTAGTTCAATTGATGCCTTTATGTCTTGCAGTGTCTTAGGTTTTATGTCATTTTGAAAATTGAAAGCTAGAATGTACCAGGTAGTAAATTAATGATCTATTATACTGGCTATTGGAATGGATTGAAAATTAAATTCACCTTTAGCAAAATAGCTGGATGAGGAATGGTCCTCAGAAGTGGCTTAGAAAAATCAAAGTCAGATTGATCAGTGACATTTGGATGTAGTCTGCAGTTCCATAATGTAAGGTCCTTGAATCCTTTAGTAATCCAGCTCTGTGCCAACTATATTTTTGAGGAGATTAGGGAGATTATAACTGACTCTCTTCTTTTTAGATTGTCATGCATAATAGTGAACGATCCTTTCATTGTGTCCATGCCATTAACAATATATCAAAAATGTGATTTTTAATTTAAATATTTCAATACTTTTAGTTTTTCTAGCTGACATTTTTATAGAGATGATCACAGTCACATGAAATTGCAGTTATAGAAGACTAATTCAGAGAGACCCCATATATACTTTGTTCAGTTTCCCAGTGATACCATTTTGCAGAACCCTAGTATATCATATTTCATTGCATAATCATTGCTCCCATGTAATCATCACATTTTTTTTTTTCAGTTCAAAAACTGGTTTCTGGAGCTACAGCGATAGTACAGTGGCTAAGTACAGCCTTTCATGTGGCCAACAGAGGTTTGATACCTGGCATTCCCTACAATTCTCTAAGCTTGCCAGGATGATCCCTGGGTGTAGAGCCAGGAATAAACCCTGAGCACCTTCAGGTGTGTCCAAAAACAAAATCCAAACAAAAAACTAATTTCTAACCTTTCATTGCCTAATACTTGCATGCTATCATTTTGCTCATCATACCACTTGAGAGCAAACAGAGCAGTAATTGTATGTATTCATGAGTGACATATGCAAGTGCATTTGTCTTCTGATGCATTTCTAGCCAGGAGCCTAGAGTTCTTAGTGCCTGTGAACAGACCCTTTGAATATCCCTTGCACCATTTCTATAAGTGGGTGATGAGCAGTGATCAGCAATTGACACCCGGTGGAAATAGTAAGTGCCTATCCCTGGAACTGTTATATATGTGGGTCATTAAGAGATGGGACCGTGGACCTGGAGAGATAGTACAGTGGGTAAAATATTTGCTTTGCACGTGGCTGACCCAGGTTTGGTCCCAAGCATCCCATATGGTCCCCTGAACACCACCAGGAGAGATTCTTGAGTTCAGAGCCAGGAATAACCCCTGAGCACTGCTAGGTACACCCCAGCCCTCTCTCCCCTTCCTCCCCCTAACCCCGCCAAAAGAGATGGGACTGTAAAACACAGGGAACAGTCATGGAAAATTTCAAAACTATGGGAAAATTCCCAAATTTTTCAATGTGTCTGAAGTTGCAGTGCTGTGGCAGAGCAAGGAAATAAAAGCATCTTATATGAGCAGTGCTGGGGGTGATGTGTCATACAGAAAACAACTATAGAGGAGTAAAATCTTCAGACACACATGATTCTGTAAGTGCCAACTTACAAAATTTTGTAAAAGCACAATATACTAATTTTTTCAGACTAGAAAAATGATGTATGGAGAAATATGTATTTGGACTATTCCATTTTAACATGTATTCACGAGTATTTCATGCATCCTAATCTTATTCTGAGGAAAGTTTAATAATACTTTACTTTTAATACAATAATGTTTTTTTAAAATCTTCATATAATACTCCATTTTCTTATAAAAGCAATTTAGCGTAAATTTTGCAATGATTGTATATGAAATATGGTAATATGGCATCTAGAATATTGACATTGATGCAATTCCTTGATTTTTATCAGATTTTTCCAATTCATTTTTACTCCTGTGTTAGTATGTACTCCTATATTAGTATATATACATTTGTGTGTGGAGAGAAGGGGTGTGCACATACATTCATAATCCCTTGAACCATTAGTTGTTCCTCTTTTAAAAAAAAATTTTTTAAAGTTTGGTTTTGGGCCACACCCAGCCATGTTCAGGGATTACTCCTGGTTCTGCTTCAGGGGAACCATATAGGGTGCCTGGGATTGAATTTAGGTTGGCACCATGCAAAGCACGTGCCTTACCTACTTTACTTATTATCTCTCTAGCCATTCTTTTTTTTATTCCTAAAATTTTGTCATTTAGAAAATATAACTGGGATCATAAAGTATGTAATGTTCTAGCATGGTGTTTTCACTCAATGTAAGTTCCTGAAGTTCTTTCAAGTTGTATGTATCAATAGATTTTTTTAAAAAATATTGATAAGTTGTGCTTTGTGCCTTGTAGCTTGATGAACCACAATTTAACTCACCTGCTGAAGGTTGTCAGTATTTGCAGATTTCAATTCTTATGAAGAAAGCTTCTAGGACCATTTGTATACAGATTTGTGTGAACACAAGATTTCATATCTGGAGTAAATGTACAACACATAAATTATTATTTAACTTTTTAAAGTTGTCACCATTAGAACATAGGTTTTTAAATAGTAAAGAAGTAATTGATTTTCATTCTGCCTGCTACAGTTATGTAGTCTCCTAAAAGATGACCCATTCAGCTTGAGTAGAGATGCCCAACTTATAAACATGTCTTACAGATTTGTATAATATTTTCATCTTGTGTCCTAGGGGACTAAAGAGACTGTTTGCATGAAATTTGAATTTTAGTTTATAATAAGCTACTCATTGGGCAATGAGATATGAATATCTAAACCAAAAAAAAGGATGTACAAAGTTTTCATTTCCTGCTTAGCTTTTCTCTCTCTAAACTCTCCTAGTGATCTGAAGTACCTCTCCTTTTGCCATGTTGCATCTAATCATCTGTTTACACACCAGGCTTTCCACGCTGGTGGTCTCTAACTTCCTGGGCTTTTTCTTAATTATCTCAGTAACGCATGATTGATACTTAATAAATATTTCTTAAATAATGCATTTCATTTTTTGCATGGGGTTGTTTATAAGTAATGTAACATGTTTGATTTCTATATGGTTAATTTGCTTAAAGTAGCAAAGATATATCTCAAAATTATCCAATTATGTAATTAGAATCTTAAATCTAGAAGAACTCCTGTTTAAGACCACGCTTTGGAGAAAATTAGAGAGTGGTTTAATGTTTGTTAGGATAAAGGAAATTTATTAAGGACAAGTGTAATATAATCCAGTATTTCATGTGAGTAAAAGTTGATCATGAACTTTTCTTATAATGCAAAAAAAAAATGGACTTAGTCTAACGCTAATTCCAAACTTGCATTTTGTAATGAAATTAGTGCATGTGTGACATTTATTAATGTTCTACAATTTGACTGTTAGAGTTTTTATGGGGGGGAGAAATGGAGTGGGGGAAGGTAGAAGGGTTCGGCCAAACCGGGCAGTGCTCAAGACTTATGCACAAACCTGGCTCTGTGCTCAGTGATCACTCCTGGTGGTGCTTGGTATTGAACCAGGGTCAGCCTTGTGGAGGATGCTCCTTACTGTTATTCTTTCTCTCTGACTCCAACAGTAGCAGATATTAATGTTATTTTAAATTTAGTTTTATACCAGGTCTGACTTCAGCAGTGTTCTTTAGAGGCTATTGCCACCATGCCAGGACTCCGCGTCAGGCTGTTTTCACTCGGGGTGCCCCAGGGAACCCAGCCCTGTCAGCTGACCTCCACTACCCAACCACCACCACGTTCTAGGCCGCTTTCCGGATCACGCAGCTGCTCTATGTATTCATATTATTAGACACTTCCTACCCATTTTCCATAATTACACACCATATTTGATGGAGTTCAGACAGTAGCCAACAAATCATAGAGAGTATATATATATATATACACACACATATGTATATATGTATACACACACACATATATACACACACACACACACACACACCCCTCTTGGAGAGTATCCCTCCCGCATGGGTAGAGCCTGGGAAACTACCCGTGCCGTATTCGATATGCCAAAAACAGTAACAATAGGTATCATTCCCCTGACCCTGAAAGAGCCGCCAATCGTTGGGAAAGATGAATGAGGAGAGGCTGCTAAAATCTCAGGGCTGGGAGGAATAGAGACGTTACTGTTGCACGCTCAAGTAAATCAACGAACAACGGGATGACAGTGATATAGTGACAGCCACCATGCCAGAAAGAGAATTAGAAGTCCAGGATTACTTAATTTATAGCATCAGTAGTTTGAATTTAAAAAAAACACCTCTATAATGGATATTATATAAGCTAGAGTAATACCATAACTTTTATATGTTATATAGATTTGATATAGATTTGATTCTCACTCAAGATGGTGAGGTCACTTTCCTGGAGCTCAGAGTTAGGCTTTATCTGTCATCCCGTTGTTCATCGATTTGTTCGAGTGGGCACCAGTAACGGCTCTCATTGAGAGACTTATTGTTACTGTTCTTGGAATATCCAATATTCACGGGTAGCTTGCCAGGCTCTGCCGTGCAGGCTCCATACTCTCAGTAACTAGGCTTTATCTACAGAAATTAATTTAACATTAAACTGTCTATATGGTAAAAAAATTAACAAAGAACAATAAGTGTGAAATAACTACATAACTATTTTAAAACTATAAAAGTGAAACTTTCTTATAATTTTATTATAGGAACTTCTAAGTATAACAATATTAACATTTGTCTTATGAGCTCACCTTTACTCACACTAGTATGCTTACTAATACTTAATATATGTAAATTATATGTAAAATTACTTTTTTGTTTTGTACCACACCCAGCCACACTCAGGGATTCCTCCTGACTCTGAACTCAGGAATTCTCTTGTCAGGCTCAGCGCAGACCATATAGGATGCCGGGGATTGAACCCTGGTAGGCTTCATGTGAGGCAAGAGACATACTGTTGCTCTGTACTACTGTACTATTGTATTATTGTTCTGGCCCTCTTACACGTAAAATTAGGTTCCAAATTATGTAAAAATTTATCCAAAGTATCCTACATACTCTTATGTAATTTGATATGAAAAACTGTCTTTTATTTAAGTTTCACAGATTTTATATTGAAGTTAAGATACAATACTTACATGGACTAGAGAGAAGTGATGAACTCTTTTGTACTTGGTATATTGTCTATTATATTTTGAAGAGTTTACATTCATAAGCTAATACGTGATATTGTTTTGGAAACAGCAGCAATTTATAGTTTGGTTGAAGCAAGTTCTTGTAATAATGACAGGCATGGTTCAGCACTAATCCATGGGGATCTATGTAACATGGCGAACAATACACTTTCCAAGACGTGTTTGAATTATGAATCAATGGTAGGCGGTCTCTTAGTTCTGTGCAGAATAGCTTTGGTGTGAGTTGATGGAGCATTTTGTACCTAGGATTCAGAACTTTTATGAAGGGCAATACCCTGAAACTCATTCAAGCAATAAATTCACTTGTCTTTGAGTTTACAAGGCAATAAACAGTGAAGGCCTTTGACCTTAACATTTACTGAATACATTTGCAGCAGTTGTGTTTATTGACAACTATTTATAGGAAAGTATCGGGTACTGAATTTCCTAAGGGAAGGAAGAGACCAAAATTTCAGTTCCTTAAGAAAAATTTAAGATTCTGAATTTTATTTTTTCCCTGTTGGACACGTTTAAGTTTTGCAGTTGGGAATCAATTCTCATAATACAAATTATGGTTTTATGGTTCAGGAATTTCTTTCCTTATGATAAAACTTAAGATCTATTTAAAGACTTATAAGGGAGAACACAAACACTGGAATAGACACTTGCCCATTCAATTCAGTTGTGCTGTTTGCTTTGAAAGTAGAATCAAAGAGAATGGTAAAGGAATTTAAGTTTTCCTCATGCCTGTGAATTTATTGTTTGTCACAGAATAAATCACTTCTTTTCTTGTATTAATGTTCAGTTATAGGGAATGACAATACTATGTCTCCTAAAGATGATAGGGGAAATTTATTCATGCTAGGTACATTAAGCATTTTAAATTTAATGAATTAAAAATATTAAAAAATATTTTCCTTGAAATAATTATTCTGTTAAGGGTTGCTAGCAGTTCTTTTCTTGGGAGGAATTACTATCACTCCACCCTGCAAACTGTGAACCTAGGCACGACGTAACCAAGCGGTTTGTTTCTGTTTGAGGGCAAGCTCATGGTTATGAGTGACTAAGACACAATGCTATGAGCACCTGGGGTATGGAGCACAAAGCAACAGCTGTGGGGAGTGTGACTTTGACTCCAGGAGATTTATCTGAGCCACGTGTTCACTGTAGACTCAGATAGCAGTGACTTCCCACTTAGGGGAGGCTTGGACCTGCATGGCCAACACATGGAAGAAAGCTCTTTCTGATGGTGCTGTTGGAGCCTGTTGAAATAGGAGAAATCCTTATTGATCATGAGAGACTTCAGCCTTGTAGGTCAAGGTGTACTGTTAACATTTGCTGATGGTGGGTGTACTTGAGGAGGTGGTAGACGGAATCTGTCACTGTTGGATCATTGACACCACCTTCTCAGGAGATGAACTTCCAAAGATGCCTTTGGTAGCCTGGAAGTCAGCTTTTCAAAGTGCAGCTCACAAAATTCTTTGCAACTTTCTTTTCATAGAAGGAGCAAACTGCAAACCAAATGAAAGAAATATGTGTTCTTTTGGTCATATTGTCAGTGTGTATCTGTGGATTCATACTTCTGAGATCTAGTTTTATCTGTTGGTGTCAATCTGAGCTTGCTTGTATAGCCATTAAAAAAATGGATTCTAAAGGTGTGTTTCACTGGCTTGTTGAGAAAGAAGTGTGAAGTAGACTCCGGTCAGGTTGGTTTAGCTAGGAAAATCTGGTGTTGTGGTGTTTGTGGTAAATGGTTTAAAGTTAGCTCTGCCTAGTGAAAAATACAAGTTTCAGTAGCATATTTCAATTTCATGACCTCTTGGACATGTGGCTATTGTTCTGGGGAGTGGAGGAATAGTGTGAAAGACTCAAGACATTTTATTCATTAACACTGGAAGGGTGATTGCCAGAGTGGGTTTTATTTACAGTTGAAAACACCAGTTTATTAGGGTTGAGGACCAATGACTGATATCACTTATTAGCCTATAGAATAATGAGTTTTGCGTTGTCCTTTTCATAATTATCTGAGACTCACAGAATATTTGATAATCACATCAACTTTGTGTTCATATTCCGCCTAAACTTTCAACATGCTCCTGTCCCATCAAAATTACTTCATTTAAAATAAAGTTTTTCATAATGATTTATTACATTCGGTATGCCAACACTAATCCCACCACCATTAAACCTTGCCACCACCATTAGTTTCAATTTTCCCAACAACTTCCCAAGCCTACTCCAATAGCAGGCCCTAAATAATTTATTTTGTCTGGCTTGTTATGAATAATTTACTAAAAATAATGAAAATATTTCCTAAGAAGAAAATTGTGAAGATTATTGCATCTTACCCTGTGGAGCAATTATATTGTGTTTGTATAAGAGCAATTGTATAAGAGACTACTAACATGTTGTCACAGGTTAAGCCTTGTGTGCTAGATTGGCTGCCTTCTACTTTACATGCCATTCTATGTGGTGTGCTACTCCTGGTATATCAGTAGTGTAGAGCTCCAGGAATTCTAAAATTTTGAATGAGATGATACAGCTAGGGTTAAATTTTTAACTGGATGGTGACTTCCCAAAACATCTCTGCAGCTTGTTGATCTCTTTTAGGATTTATTTATGAGTCTCTGGATCATGGCAAGTTAATCAGCTTAAATGGTGGCAGAGGAAGCGCATGGGCATGACTGCCCAGATCCCAGAAGAACATGGAGTCAAAGATGGGTGACTCCTGACTCCATGAACGCCTGGAGATTTTGGTCACAACACCCGCATACCTGAGTTTTTCAACAGGTTCATTCCTGGATGAGGTTCATTCTGAGCCTGTGGAGTCTGCTGTAATCATGGCGGTTATTGGAGTGTGGAGGTTTTCTGCTGCTGAGGCACTGTTTGGGCGGGTGGTGGGCTCATCTATCCCCCTCTGAGGTGTCTGGATGAGAGTCAGTATGACATGGGGTCTGAGGCATTTCTGCAGTTGTTGATCTCTTTGGAGATTTATTTATGAGTCCTATCAAAATTACTTTTATCTCTACTTTGTTTGGTGAAATACTTCTGGCACGTAGTTGAAGACAAAGCTCCATGCACAGTCACGGTGTTGTACAATAATATTAGTTGGGCAAAGAAAGTAGCTGCTTTCTAAGGTTATCATGTGTAATTCCTTTTTCCCGTTCAAGAGCATATCTTGTTTTAAACAACTTTTTGAAAGGCAGCCAAAGAAAAGGTTGGCTTAGATATGCCCTTACCAGTCCTGTTTATGAAATACAGTGTTCCACTTCTTGGAGGAAGATGATAAAGTAAAGCTGGCTTTGGGAGGTGCATAGCAGTAAGCGTTCTTGTATTTGAATTTCACACTTAAAAGTCAAACTCCAGGGAAAGAGTGAAACAGAAAAAAGTTATATGGAAAGAGTGATTACCATCCTACATTCCGCTACAGGTGTCAAAAGAATGATTTTGTAACAGGGAAAAGCATTAGAACTATTAGAACGTTAGAACGATAGACACTGACCGGGCATTATCTCTGAAAGATTCAAGTTGAGGCAGGAATGAGAACACTGGAATGAAAAGTCAGAGGATTTCTGTTGTCTTTCGCTTTTATCAAAAATGCAGGCAACCATCATGTTTTCTTTGAAGACCAGTTTCTTGCAGCAGACAGGATTGCTTTTTATGATTCAGTCATTCTCAGTTAGCTTTGAGACTTGCAACCTTGAACAAACGGAAAGCTTAACTCCCTGAAAAAACGAGGAGCTTCTCAAAAACAACTTAGAAACTTCCCAGAAGCACTGCACTCAGTTGGCCGTGGGACATGAACAAATACGAACACATCGAGAGGCAGCGGAAACCTGTTTGTTAAGCAGCAAGGGGAAATGCCCTCCGCCAGGCAGTCTAAACACAGGAATGTTGGGCAGGAGATCAGATCCACAATCGGGAAGGGGAGAAGCAGTGATAAGGCTTTGAGGAAAGCAGCACCAGTCACCAAAATTGGTTTCAGGGGTAAAGTGAGGAGGGCCAGGATGTTTATGATATCATCACTGGGTGCCGTTAAATCCTGGCACACAGCGCAAGCTGTGACTAAGAGGCACTATTAAACACCAGACTCTGAAAAGGTGGAGCCTACCTTCCAAACTGTGCTGAGGTGCCAAAGAATACCTCTGTTGCAGGTGAGGCTGGCTTCCTTCTTCTCAACTCAGTGTCAGCATGTTAATTGTATCGCTGAGGTGAGAAGTGCTCCAGATGTTGAAGTCAAGACTCATGGCGCCTGTAGTTATGCCTCTGTGTTAATGGGTGAACTTTTCTGGTTTAGGTGTTTTTGTTTTATTTTGGGGCCACACCTGGTGATACTCAGAGCTTCCTCCTGGCTCTGCCCTCAGGATTTACTCTTGGAAGGACGTGGATGACCATATGGGATGCTGGGGATCTAACCCAGTTTAGCTGCGAGCAAGGCAATCACCCTACCCATTATATTATTGTTCCAGCCCTACTTTTTTTTGGGGGGGAGGCTTGGGGCCACATCTGGCTCTGTGCTCAGGGATTACTGGCAGTAGAGGTCAGGGAACCACTGGGGTTGACCACATGCAAGGTATGAGAAGACAAACAGACAGACAGACCAAGAAGGACAGAGAGAGAGAGAGAGAGAGAGAGAGAGAGAGAGAGAGAGAGAGAGAGTAATTGTCTTTTTGTTGCTACAGTCCCCTTCAAGAGAAGATATTTTCATGTTTCTCTTTCTCTTGGTTTTCTCAAAGACAACCTTTTTTGAGGAAAAATGCAAACTTTGAACATTTCCTGTGCATTTATGGCTTTCTGAGATCTTGGCTTATGGCTCTGACCATGCCTGTAACAGTGAGACCTGACGGTGACACAATCTCAAATAGGCCCGAGGTGGCCCAGGGAGGGCCACCACACGGTGCCCCCGGCATCCCAGACTCTGGCTGCTTCTCCTTGGAGTCTGCGCCAGAGCCCACCGATAGGAAAACCCACCTGCTGGGGTTCTGGCACAGCTGAAATCTATTTCAGGGTATCTGGAAGGTTGTTTGGGGCAATCTGAGTCCCGTCCCTGAAAGGAAAGTGTTCAGATGTGCGCGTGTGGAAGCCGGACGATGCTGCTGAGTGGTTGTTGTCAGTAAGTGGAAGTCAGTGGCAGGATCCTGGAGGCTCCTTTCTTGTTCAACATTAATCTCAGGACTACATTTACAGTCTGATTCCAGATGTGCCTGAGTCCTAGGCTCAGTTTCCAGAGGTGACAGATGGCGTGCTTACCTTGGTGTAAAGAAGGTCAAGTTGTATTGGAGTTCTCAGGGCAAAAGTCTCACGGTCCCCGAGGGAAGCGTTTGACTGCAACCTGGCTCAGAGGCGGCAGAGCGGAAGGCTCAGCTCCGGAGCAGAGGGGAGATGTCATTCCCATTGGCTACGAAAGAGGGCGCAGCGCGAAAGGAAAGTGCGACTTGGTGGAAATGAAATAGGAGCTTTTCACTTGGTGTCCCCTGGGGGTTGTTCTTGGTGCACCACTCTAAGCTGCTGGCTGGCTCTTGGTATTGTTATTCTGCAGCCTTGGTATTTGGTGAGCTCTGCTTTTAGGAACACTTAATTGGTTTGACCTGCCCCACTGCTTCTTACACGAGGAAAGGCATTCCAAGACCAGGGCTCGACTCACGCCGCTCGAACTTAATAAAGAAAGGCACAGACCTCTTTGAAGGGACAATATTGTCTTTGTGCACCCTTGGTGTTGATTTATGTCCCTTTTAAAAAATTGTTCTACTCTACTCATACATAAAGTTGGACACGCTTACAAAATGACTACTATTGAAAACAACAACATTGATCAAATAGGGAGGGATGGTGTCATTTTGCTAAAGTCCCAATCCCTGATTCATAGTCGAAGAACTTGAGATCCAGTTCAATATTTAATTTCTATTATGTTTAATGATACTAGTTTAGAGAATTTCTGCACAGGTAAGTGAGTTAGGAAAACCATGATTAACCTTAAGTCTTTGTTAGTTTAGAAAGTTCTTAAATTTACTGAAAATGTGTTTTTCAAATTTTCATTAGAATGAGGAATCAGCTAATTGTGTGAAGATGTTTCTGCTCTAGAAAGTAAGATTAACAGCATCAAATGGGCGTCTGAAGCAATAATTGCTAAAACTAGGACTAGAAGCATTATTTGTATAATATATATGGTAGAAAAGAGGTTAAATATGTAGACGGCAGGGGCCATACCACACATTAATTCACATTATATGGACCCTGGGCTGTTATATAAGTCAAAGGCTCTCTTGAGCACTATATGCTTGTATTACTTTGTATCTGTGTTGACTCAGACTCTTCACTCACATTTTATTTATTTATTTATTTATTTGTTTGTTTGTTTTTTCCCGTGCCACCAAGTTCATACCTGTTTAAAAGTTCCATAATATGGCGGACGCCACGCCGCTCCTTCCCAGAGGGAAGAAAACCCAAGGAAGAAAGATATTTCCCCCCTTAGCCGGCATGGGGCAAAAGCTTAGTTCACAGTCTGGAGACATGGCTGCAAGCACTTGCTGGGACCAGAAGTAATATAGCTGTCTCTGGATCCTGGTCGTACAGCAGCAAAGCGGATGTGCAAAGGCATGGCCACCCGGGTCGAATCTTGGCAGAGTGCGAGCCACGAGCCTGTACCGGCCCCAGCCCAAGACTGCCCAAGTGTCCCGCTGTTTCAAGTTCAAAACACATTTTTTTTTCCTGCGCCACCAAGTTCATACCTGTTTAAAAGTTCCATAATATGGCGGATGCCATGCCACTCCTTCCCAGAGGGATGAAAAACCAAGCAAGAAGGATGTTTCCCCCCTTAGCCGGCTCCACCCACATTTTAAAAAGTGAAGTACCACACACTGTTCACCTAGAACACATATTGTGGGAAGGCATAAGCAGCCATGGTTACTCAGAGGAGAGTTAGTTGTAAGGTACTAGCAAGACGATTGAGATTCTGTTTTGTTATAGCACAGCAGGTAGGGCATTTGCCCTGCATGGCCAACCTGGGTTCGATTCCTCTGTCCCTCTCGGAGATCCTGGCAAGCTACCGAGAGTATCCTGCCTGCACGACAGAGCCTGGCAAGCTACCCATGGTGTATTCAATATGCCAAAAACAGTAACAAGTCTCACAATGGAGACGTTACTGGTGTTCCCTCAAGCAAATTGATGAACAACGGGATGACAGTGACAGTGACAGATATATTTAAAATTATTATAATGTACAAGAAATCATTTAAAGATTCTAGTAGACAATTAAAAAGTCTAAACAATTTTCATGTCTATTGATGGATGAGTAGATAAATAAAATGTAGTCCATACACACCATAGGTAATTACTCTGCCTTAAAACAAAAGGACACTTTCTTTTTTTTAAATTTTTTTTAAATTTTTTATTGAATTACCATGTGGAAAGTTACAAAGTTCTCAGGTTTATGTCTCAGTTATACAATACTCAAACACCCATCCCTTCACCCGTACCCATATTCCACAACCAAAGACCCCAGTATACCTCCCACCCCCCGCCCCCCGCCCCCATCCCTGCCTGCTTAGTTGATAAATTTCACTTCATTTTCACTTTACCTTGATTACATTCCATATTTCAACACAACATTCAGTATTGTTGGAGTTTTCCCCCAAGAAAGACAGCCCTACTGCCAATGCAGCATTTGATAATTAGTTTTCCATTGCTGAGACTGGAAAGATATGAAGTCTCGTTGTTTCAAGTACATAGAATCTTTCCCCCCTCCTTCCCGCGCCACCAAGTTCATGCCTGCTTAATGAATAGTCCTCATATTATGGCTGACACCACGCTGCCCGACAAGAAAAAAGGATATTTCCAGTCCTCGGCCGGCGTGGGGCTATGGCTTAGTTCAGTCTAGAGACATGGTTGCAAGTAGTTTCTGGAACCGGAAGTAGTCTAGTTAGGCTCTGGATTCTGGTTGATCAGCAGCATCGTGGCCACACAAAAGTGTGGCCACCTGGGTCGAGTCTCGGTGGAGCATGCACTGGTATCGGCTCGAGACTTCCCAAGTGTCCCGCTGTTTCAAGTATATAGTTGTTTTTTTTTCCCCCTCCCATTCCTGCGCCTCTAAGTTCGTGCCTGCTTAATAGACTTCATAATATGGTGGACACCACACCGTGTTTCTCCCAGAAAAGGGAAAAGAACCGAGAAAGAAGGATATTTCCTCACCTCGGCCGGCGTGGGGCTTTGGCTTAGTTCACAGTCTAAAGAAATAGCTGTTACTTTGATTACCTTCAATATTTCAACAAAAAACTCAGTACTATTGTTTGGAGTTTCCCCCCACAGTAAGACCTGCTAAAAGGAACCTTTTCACGTTGCTGACAATCAAGAGATATTAGGTCGTGCGGCTGCTGTCGCAGCCGCGTGGTTTTGGATTTCTGTATAAAGTCCAGGGAAAATTCTTTTGGTAATTGCATCACTGCAATCTTTTACTTCCCTTTTGTGGTGCTCACATGATGGAGGAGCCTGAAGAGAAGAACCGTGCCCCGCTGGAGGCGCTTGGGCCCATAGCTCCGATCACACAGTTTGGAGGCATTTTGGGGGTGCTGCTCGTGTCCAAAGTAGTTCAGTTGCCTCCGGGGTTGAGCTCGCGCAGCGGCAAAAAGGAGCATACCCACATGGCGCTGTGCTTAAATATTGGCACAGGGCGATCCGGAAGTCCCACCCCCTCGGCTTTCCCGGGCTTCCCGCGGGTTCCTGCATACTCTAAAAACCGGCAGTTGCCTCTGTGTTCAATAAGAAAGAGTTGACAGAGAAAAGACCATACCCCGCTGGAGGAGCATGGGCCAGTAGCTTCGATCACACAGTTTGGAGGCATTTTGGGGGCGCTGCTCGTGTCCAAAGTAGTTCAGTTGCCTCCGGGGTCGAGCTCGCACGGCGGCAGAAAGGGAGGACACTTTTTTTTTTTTTTTTTCTTTTTGGGTCACACCCGGCGATGCACAGGGGTTACTCCTGGCTCTGCACTCAGGAATCACCCCTGGCGGTGCTCAGGGGACCATATGGGATGCTGGGATTTGAACCTGGGTCGGCTGCGTGCAAGGCAAACGCCCTACCCGCTGTGCTATTGCTCCAGCCCCTTTTTTTTTTTTTTAATAATTTATTTATTTTTAATTAGAGAATCACCGTGAGGGTACAGTTACAGATTTATACACTTTTGTGCTTATACTTCCCTCATACAAAGTTCGGGAACCCATTCCTTCACCAGTGCCCATTCTCCACCACCCGTAAACCCAGCGTCCCTCCCACCCTCCCCAATCCCATCTCCCCCCCAACCCACCCTGCCACTGTGGCAGGGCATTCCCTTCTGTTCTCTCTCTCTAATTAGCTGTTGTGGTTTGCAATAAAGGTGTTGAGTGGCCGCTGTGCTCAGTCTCTAGCCCTCATTCAGCCCGCAACTCCCTTCCCCCACATGGCCTTCGACTACAATGTAGTTGGTGATCGCTTCTCTGAGTTGCCCTTTCCCCGGAACGTGAGGCCAGCCTCGAAGCCATGGGGTCAACCTCCTGGTACTTATTTCTACAGTTCTTGGGTATTAGTCTCCCACTCTGATATTCTATATACCATAGATGAGTGCAGTCTTTCTATGTCTGTCTCTCTCTTTCTGACTCATTTCACTCAGCATGAAACTTTTCATGCCCATCCACTTAACTACAAAATTCTTGACTTCCTTTTTTCTAACAGCTGCATAGTATTCCATTGTATAGATGTACCAAAGTTGAGGACACTTTCTTTTTAAGGCAAAGAAAACTTCCTGAACATGGCTGATCCTTGAGGGCATTATTCTAAATGACATAGACTAAGTTGCCAACAGGACAGATTTGCATGATTCTACTTATAGGAGATTCAAGAAGTCACATTTAGGGACACAAACCAGAGACTGGCAGTTACCAGGGCTTGGGAAAAGGTAGGGAGAGAGAGCTAGTGTCTCATGGGTACAGTGTCTGGGAAGAGAAAAGATTCTAGAGATGGATGGTGGCACAATTTGTGAATGTAATTAATCATTGAAATGGTAAATTTTGTGTTTATTTTTATACCCAAAAAATCATGACTGTAGTTTCTGATATCCAAACATACTGCTCTAAGAACATAATTTTGATTTGAAATCACCCAACATAGGTCAGAACTCTGGGGTGTAAGTAAGAAAAGACAATGTTGTTGGGACTGGAGATGGACCCCAGTAATAGAATATTGCTTACAGTGTTTATAGTGTTTATGTGAGGACCTGGGTTCAATTCCCAGCACACCACATCACACACAGGCACACATGAGCGCGTGCGCGCGAGTACACACACACACACACACACACACACACACACACACACAGACCATAGGTCTACTAATTTTTATAAGGCTAATTTATTAGCATAGAGATTTTCCTTTATTCTAGGTTTATGATTATGTTTCCCACCTCCCCCCACTCTCTTTTTGGTAGGGGATAGATGTCAAGTTATTTTCTGAAATTAGGAAAGTAGTAGTGATGGTGGTGTGGTGTTTTTTCTTTTTTTTAAGGTACCTACTTGGCAGAGTTAGTAGTTGGGAGTGCCACATTGTTAACTCCAACTTAAAAGGCTTTTTAGGAAACTGATTAGTGTGCTGGAGAGATGGTACAGTGGGTAAGGGGTAAGGTGCTGACCTTATGTGCTGCTGATCCTGGTTCAATCCTCCAAGCATTACCGGAGTCACTTTAGAGTACAGAGCCAGGAATAGCCCCTGAGCACCTCTGAGTGCTGTGACCTCCCCCCTTCTCCCAAACCGATTAGCACCACAACAACCCCCCAGCAAGCACTGTAGCTAGACTCTGTATATTTCTGTGTATATTTTGTGTGAGCACCTAAGCACCTAAGGGAGTGAGACTTATAGCCAGCACCCCAACCAAAAAGCACCTCAGCTGGGTGTGATGGAACCCTGATGATCACGACAACTACTGAGGGAACGAAGAAGCTGATGGTGCAATAAATAATAACAAAAAATTAAAACTGATTAGAGAAGTCTAAAAACCTCGGAACGGCTGCTTTTAAAAACTGGCATGTGGTCCTGTTATTCCTTTCCATTTTTGATGGCTATACTTACTCAAGGTGCATTGAACAGGAGAAAAATTATAGCTTAGCATTCTAGAGCCAGATTCCACCGTCTCCCTCAGTGGCCTTTGCAAAACATAAGGACCTATACAGATGTAAGCTGTTGTTAACTCTCTTTCACTCTCTTTCAGTATTTATTGAACACCTATGGTAGGCTTGGGGAAACAGATGAATAAGGTTTGGTCCCAGCCCTGGAGGAGTCCCTGGCCCAGCAGGGGAGACAATCACATAACCAACTATAACACAAGGTGATAAATTCTGTCACAAAGAGATGGACAAAGTGCTAGGGGAGTACAAAAGAGAGGGTAGTAAAACCGTAACATTATCCCAATGTTTTACAACTTTTATAGTAAGGAAATATATTGTCTAAGACTGAAGTCAGACCCTTCTGGCTGAGCCATGGACCCATTTCCCCTTATTTTGACCCCAGATTGGAAAATAAATCATCCCACCAGGACATGGGTACCAGTGGATTGTGAATTCAGGGTGACAGAGGAGAGTTTGGGGGTAACAGCATTTTATCAAATTTCAAGCATGTCAGAGGGAAGGGTTAGAGCTGGCTCATGAGTTCAGTGGATCTGATAAGAACCAGGGTGGCTTAGACCTGGTCAGTCGGTCAGTTGGTAGCTGGTCAGTTGGGAGCTCTACAGGCCAAGTCCACAGCAAGGATTCCATGCTGCAAACGGGGAGGAAGATAACTGGGTTGCACAATTAAGAACTGAATTCATCACTGAAATGAAGGTAGTGATTGTAGGAAAAACAAGAGCCAGCAATATTTATTGAAGACTTCCTGTGTTCTGGGGTCTGGGCCAACACCTACTCCTTTTTTTACAATTAATTTTAATTTTATAAAAGCACCATGCATTCCAAAGTTATTCATATTTGAGTTTTAGACATACAATATTGCAGCACCAATTCAATCACCAGTTTCAACTTCCCTCTACTAATGTTCTCAGGTTCATCCTCAGGTTCCCTCCCATATCCCACCCCACCCACTGCACCCCCCTCTGCCAGCCTGCCCTCTTGACAGGCATCTTTCTAAGTTAAGTTGTTAAAGTTTGGGTCTCTTGGGGCCTGAGCGATAGCACAGCGGGTAGGGTGTCTGCCTTGCACGCGGCCGACCCGGGTTTGATCCCCGGCATCCCATATGGTCCCCCAAGCACTGCCAGGAGTAATTCCTGAGTGCAAAGCCAGGAGTAACCCCTGAGCATCGCTGGGTGTGACCCAAAAAGCAAAAAAAAAAAAATAAAGTTTGGGTCTCTTAACTTCAGTATGTTGACTCTGTAGTTTGGATATTTGGCTCTATCATTCCTTAACACCACCTCCGTATCATGATTGCTTGACCTGCCCCCTATTGATTCTCATCTGTCTCTCCCCCCCACCCCCGCTTCCCTCTACTCTTCCTTTCCTTTTCCTCCCTATACTCTGGGGCCAAGGCTGTTCTGGGCATCCCCTCTTTGAAACATTGCGTTCTCTCATCCAGCGTTAAATACCACATATAAGTGATGTCATCCTGTGTTTATTCTCTTCCTTCTGGTTTACTTCCTTTAGCATCACGTCTCCCAGTTATATCCATGTTGTCATAAATTGCATGTCATCATTCCTTACAGTCGTGTAGTATTCCACTGTAACATCTATTCTTTTCCAACAGCGAGATAAAGACTGTTTTCATACCCATTTCACAGATGAGATAAGTCAATAAATTATCACACATGCGCGCATGCACGCGCGCACACACACACACACACACACACACACGAAAAGATCTACATGGACCCCAAATGGTTTAAGTGGCACAGGCTTGAGGCATACCTTTGGCTTTTTTCCAGGCCTGCAGGGCCCTAGAGCTCCTCCTTTCTATTCCCACACCAGGGTCAGCATTGTCCTACATTTCATCTCAGTATTGTCAGTTTGGTATTGCTCCAGCAGCTGAAATTTGAGGTGTGAAAGTAAAAAGCCTGCCTCTCCAATCAGTTCCTATTGTCAACCCCATTCCTCTAGTCTTCACCAGTTCTCTCTCAGCTTTCTTACCCCTGCACTCAGAGGCTGTCAGGTCCTGTTGCTAACCCCACCTTGCCAATGACCAGGCTGCCTGCTTCTTCCATCCATGCATTCTGCTCACCTGTCCTCCTCTCCACAATCCCCAGTCCACAAGCACTCAAGCTGCCAGATAAAGTGGCTTTGAAAGCCTGATAACATCACTCTACTCACATTCTAATAGAGTATGAGTAATAGCAGTGGGTTTTTTTCCCCCCCTGCACATTCAGAAGAGTTGTCATCAAAGGCCTTTAGCTAATACCCACAGTTCAACACTGCAGGGTTAAATCACATGCAGGAAACTTCCCATTCTTGTTCTGTTCCTTTCAAATCCTTTCCCCCTTTTTGGTAGTAGTTGGTGTAACGGGCCTCAGGGCCAGGAACTCAAGGACACATACGTCATGGGTTGTTGCTACACAACCAACACTTAGATACTGCTAGAATTTCTCCTGAAGACATTCTCAAATCATATCACTTTGTGTTAGGTTTCACTGTGCTGGTGCCTTGTCATGTTGCCGTTTCTTCTCTTCTTTATCCATTCTTTTTCCCCTCACTCTATTACTCTACTAGAAATGAACCTGTCTTTCAGAATTAGATCAACTCATTTCAATCATCCTAGAAACCCATTTATATGTACAATCTCTGTTTTGCTTTGTGGTGCTCAGGGATTACTCCTGACTTGATGCTCATGAATTACTCTGTTGATGCTCAAGGGACTACATGAGATTCCAGGGCTTGAACCCAGGTTAGCCACTCACCATGTGGAAGGCCAATGTCCTACCTGCTGTACTTACATTTGGGGCAGTTTAAGTCCATGGTTCCTTATCCTTGTCTATGTCCCCAGCTACCTCTTTGCTATACCACCGTGTGGTGAATTCAGGACTACTTTGCATTGCCTTGGGGTGGGTGGCCCCAGGATGAGCAGTGCTCAGTCTTATGAGCAGTATGTGGCAGGCCTGATGGCAGACACAAGGCAGCCAGGAAAACATTTGGTTGCTTCCTGGTTATCTGGCAAGTCGTGCCAGGTGCATTTGGGCCCCAGGTATTTCTCACGGGGTTGAATGGGAAGTCAGCAATGAGTTGGTTTCTTCAGCCTCTGCAGAGATTCAGGAAGGCACACTCCTGTTGAATGTCTCTTCCCGGTGAGGTCCACGACTGCCATGAGAGAAAACCTTTTCCAGACTGCCAGTCTGAGAGCTGGGAGACTGGGAAACACAGGCAGGTGCTCAGTGTCACATTTGCCTATTCAGCATGGCACCACCAGTAGAAATATTTGGAAGCCAGCTTGCCCAGTGTGAGTTGTTCATGGCCCTTTGTGTCAAAATTGGGGGTTTGTTTGAGCTCTGGATACCATGGTGATCAATCCTGTGTAAACACAAAGACAAATAACATTTTATATTCGTCTGGCACCCCTGCCTGTCAAGTTACCTAATGGCTCCTTCGTGAGTCTACTTCTCCATGAATCAGTGTGCCAGGCAGTGTAATGAGACGTTTCCC
Source organism: Sorex araneus (assembly GCF_027595985.1). Taxonomy (NCBI): domain Eukaryota; kingdom Metazoa; phylum Chordata; class Mammalia; order Eulipotyphla; family Soricidae; genus Sorex; species Sorex araneus. The sequence goes on from NC_073304.1 coordinate 45,544,093, forward strand.
ACTTCAGGCCCTTCCAGCACCAGGACGTCTCACTCCCACTAGGGATGTTCAGGACTCTGGATGTCCTGACAGGGGTGGAGGGGGTGGTTGGAGGTGGGTGGGTGGGGGAACTGGGGCCCATTTCCTGCAGAGGAGTCGGGGTGTGCAATTTTCTTGGAACTCCGTGTGAGTTTGCAAGGAAAAATGAGCCAGAGGAGGACAAGCAAAAAGAGACAGCCCATTAGCAGCTGAACCAGATGACAAAGTAAAAAGCAACTTCAGAGCTGTCAGCGCAACAGCTGGGGGAACCCGCCAAGAAGCCAGATGCTGCCGCTGCAAGACTGTTTTCCACAAAGCTGTGGCCTGTGATGTTCATCTCAACCCCCTGTGTGGCCCTGGGCACGGGGCTTTATTGCTGGATAAAATAACAAAGGCAGGCAGGGAGGAGGGACAGCATGCGTGCCCCGGGGGCTGACATATAAAGTTCTAGCAGACAATGAGAAGTGGAAATCCTGTTCATTATAACCCACCAACATTATTAGGAATTGGAACTCTGCACATAATCCTCTCTATAAGGCATTTATTTGGAAAACTACCTAACAAGTGGCATATTTTACTTTGAAGCTAGGCTTAGGAGATCTCTGCTAGTTCATCCTATCAAACTTTCCAGTCTCTCTCTTTCTCTCTCTCTCTCTTTCTCTTTCTCTCTGCCTCTGTGTGTGTGTGTGTGTGTGTGTGTGTGAGATAGAGAGAGAGAGAGAGATGCTAGAGATATTCATATATTTGAAGTTTTCTGGTATTGATCTTTGTCCTAGATAAGTGGAATTTGTTCTCATTTTACAGATGAATGAGCTGAAAAGAATCTTACTGACTTGCAGGAATGCAAAGTGCCTTGCTTCAAGTTATTTCATTTGACATCTCCAAACTTCTGAGTGCTAAAACTTTTTTTCCAGCACTCACCACCAGACTGCATTTTCCTCTACTAGTCTTACTCCCCCCAAGTCACCTGCCTCAAACACCTTCTCCTGTCTCCCTATTATGCCAAGCGAATAATACAAAAAACCCAAGAAGCTTTCTTTCATATGCAAGGAGTACTAGAGGAGTCATTGTTTGATTCTTAGAAGAGAAAAACCCTTTACAAAAAATTATTTGCCCTAGAAAGAGTTTGCAGAAGCAGGTTAGATAAACATCTAAATTCTCTCTCTCTCTCTTTCTCTTTTTTAAAAAATTTTATTGAATCACCATGAGATAGTTCCAAGCTTTTATGGTTGGGTTACAATCACACAATGATCAGACACCCATCCCTTCACCAGTGCACATTCCCCACCACCAATATCCCCAGTATACCCCTCCTTTCCCACCCTCCCCCTGCCTCCATGGCAGATAATATTCCCCACACTCTCTCTCTACTTTGGGCATTATGGCTTACAACAGAGATAACACCTAAAATCTTGAGGAGTGAGGAAATAATCCTGTCTTACACAAATAGAATGGTCAGAACATAGATGGTAGAAATTCAGCTTTCTGCATTTTTCAGAGAATTTTGGGGAGGATACTTTGTCTTCATGTTTGGGGAACTGAGCCAAAGTAAGTTCTAGTATAGCTATTCTTGGTTCCCCCACCAAAGGCGAGCAGACATGGGGCTAATGTACCATAAGCGTTCACTGGGAAGTCTGGTGGCTGGAATGGAGTGAGATCTCAGCCTAAATGCATTTCTATGTGGTAGGGAAGTGTGAAGACCCTGGGTTTGGTTGCTTAAATCCTTGAGTGCCCAAGGGTGAATTTCAAGCTGTCTTTGAAGGTTCATTATTCTTTCTACCTTCCCTGAGCTTTCCTCTGGTGATGGAGCACAAGTTCCCATGGCAGTCTAAGCCTTGGATCCCAGAAGGGCTGTATTGCAGGAAGGGAGCAAGGATGCATGCATCCCCAGTAAAAGGGACTGGGAACAGGGTGTGCTCATGTGTGCCAAAGTGGCTGGGAATAGTGAACCAGGAAAAGCCAGATCAGCGGGTGACCTTGAACTGACTGTGCCCATGGCAAACAGAAACTCAGCACCACTGGAAAATATGTCTCGCAAGGATGTGTCCAAGGACCAGGGAAGGGAGCATTTGGTCACTCGCTTCCATACTTTATAGTTCAAGGGCTGCTCATGACAGTAAAACCTCCGGAAACTAATGGGGCTGGCTGTGCATATTTGTGCTAGGGAGGCACAGTGCTACCATGTCAGAAAAGCCAGGAGAAGAACCTGCATGGCTTGTGGTGAGAAGCTGTGTCGCTGCTGGGTGCCATTGTGAGTATCTGGTTGCCACAGTAACAGGTCCAGTGAAGAGTGCAATGAGAGGGCACGTGGCAGTGCACAGAGGTTGTGGGTGGACCTTGCCTGGATCTCTTGTAGCCTGTGATTCAGGGTGGCCTTGAGACATAGGGTCAAGCCCAGTTCTTCTTTTTTAATTGAATCACAGTGAGATACGCAATTACAAGATTGTTCATGATTGGGGTTCAGTTATATAATGTTTCAACATCTGTCCCTTCACTGGTGTGCATTTCCCACCACCAATGTCCTCAGTTTCCCTCCCATGACACCCCCCCCCCACACACACTCTGGCATCTTTGGCAGGCACTTTTCTCCTCTCTCTCTCTCTCTCTCTCTCTCTCTCTCTCTCTCATTTGCTCAATTGCTCTCACTCTGACTCCCTCCCCCCCTCCCCCCTGCTCCTTTTGGGAGCTTTATGGTTTGCAATACAGATATAAAGCCCAGTTCGAGTAGAGGTAGGAGCCCTTCACAGAACTGTGCTGAATTCTGTCTATTACGTGAATTTTTCACCACAGTTCTCCTGCTGCGGGACACGCTGGTTCTTGCCACCCATGGCCTTTAGAGCCATGAGAGAATGGAAACAGAGCTTGGTGTTTAGCCAGTTGTTTCCTGCATTGCCTGCTGTATTCTCAGGAGAAACCCACAGCACACTCATACAGGGAGCCTAGATGGGAGCTTAATTTAACTGTAGCATTGTCGTCCCGTTGTTCATTGATTTGCTCGAGCGGGCACCAGTAACATCTCCATTATGAGACTTGTTACTGTTTTCGGCATATCGAATATGCCACGGGTAGTTTGCCAGGCTTTAACATTGTCTTAATTTAACATTATTATTATTACGGGCAAGGCAAGTGATTTATTTGCTGTACTATTTGTCCAGTTCAAACACTTAATTTTAAAGATCTGAGGACAATAGTGGGAAAAAAAGTGAGAATTCATCTCCTTTTGCCTTCAGGCACGGGAGGAGAGGCAGGGACAAGCCCTGAGGCTGGAGTGGAGACGGGAGGTCAAAGCCTTCAAAGGAAGATCCGTCCCATCTGTGGAGCGGCTAGTCGGGGTGTTTCATCCTGAGCTCACTCCACACTTGCCATGGGTCTTCCGGACAGTACCAGGGAATTGGGGTGTTTGTCACACCGACTGGGAAGTGGCTTGCTTCAGCACAATGAAGGATTCCTTAGGCCTAAAAACATGAGTGATTTAGTGTGGATCTAACTGGGGCAGTGGGATGTGGCTCAGAGTGCGGCTAGATTGATCACTGTGGGATTTTAATATAGTCAAAGTCAGTTGGAAAAAATATTTTTTTTAACAATGGGATTAAAGAGACATTTATTTACTATGTAAAAAGTCACATTGGCTCTGGGACAAGATGAGATTAAAAGCAAGTTCATGGTTTGTGGAGGGAACTTTTCTCTCTTCTAATTTCCTTTGTTGCGATTTTAAAGCAGTTCTGGTAATAAATTAAAGAGAAGCTACTGGTTACCTAGACCGGCTTGTTTAGGCTTCCGACAACAGCGCTGCCGACACCAAGCATTTTGGATAAGAAAGGAGTTCAACATGAATATTTCTTGCCGGAGTCTTGGAAACTTAAACTAGAATCCATGTGAGGTTCATTTTAATAGAGCCCTCTAGGTTTTTGAGCATTTTTTCCCATAATTACTTCTGTTTTCTTTATACGCAGTTTTATGGGGAGTGGATGGGAGGTATTTTCCTTTACCCCTGCGAGTGGCTTGGCGCCCGGTTCCCAGGTCACTGTGGATGTTCAGAGCCTCTCACAGCTTCCCTGAAGTAGGGCAGCCAGCACTTGTGGGCTGCTACTTGCTTTGGGGAGGCAAAGAGAGAGAGAAAGGTGGTGATGTGGGGGCTGGGGGGGTGGTATTATGGGGTATGTCTGGGATATGGGTATGCGGTGTGCATGTGTGGGTGTGTTGTGAGGAGCGTGAGGGTGGTATTGTGGGGTGTGTGTATGTGTGTGTTTGATTATGTGAAAGGGGCTGTGGGATTCTGCTATGGAGGTGTGGTGTGTGCAGTGGGGTACAGGTGATGTGTGTGGGGTTTAGTGTGGGGGTAAAGTGTGTGAGGGGGTATAGGGTAGGGTTGGTATGTGTGGTACATATGGGTATGTGTGTGTGTATGTGTGTTTGTGTGTGGTTATGTGTGTGTGGGGGGTTGATGTATGTGGTTATAGAGGTGGCGTGGAGGTACTGTGTGGGGTGCATGGTGTATGTGTGGTAGTATGTGTGAAAGAGCTGGGCTTTATTTGAATTCCAAGGGGCAGGAGCTTCCTCACCTCACCTCACCGCAGAAGAGATGGCAGTGGCTGCCTTGGACAGTGAAAGCTGTTGTCAGGTATGACTGTGCATGTGACAAACATGGTACCATGCTCTGGTTCTAGCATGTAACTTGGAGACATGGAGCCAGCTGCTTCTGAACATGGCTGCAGGCCTGACTCCAGTGTCTTTGGACTAGCATGAGATACCCCAAGAAAAATGTTTTAGTTGAAAGATACTGTTTCTCATCTCACAGCCTGTGACCAGTTGACGAGTTATTGGAGCTGAACTGGTCAGGGGCCTCGGCCTGGTTTCCAGATGTGAGCGTGTAAGTTTGATTTTCCAGACTCTTCTCACCCTCTTGGCCCAAAGAGGACAAAGTGAAGTGAAAGAAAACAAAACAATAAACAATAGCAGCTTTTTTTTTTTTTTTAAAGGGAAGTAGGTAGGTAGGTAGCAGGTTGGTCACTGGTAGATATCAAAGGAGAACTACAGAGAATTTTTATATAAAACAAAGTTACCTATCATTCTATCTAAACTGTGGCCAGACACTTTCTGTTTTAGCTCAGTGCCAGGAACCATTTACCAGTGGTTGCTCATAGTCTCCAGACTTATAGCAACATTAAAAAAAATATTATTATTTTTTGTTTGTTTGGGGGCCACACCTGGTTGTGCCCAGGGCTTATTCCTGGCCCTGTGCTCAGGGATCACTTCTAGAGGGCTACAGGGGCCATTTGGGATGCAGGGAATTTGATTCACATACCTCTACTTAGGGGGTACAGAGGCAATCTGCCTAGTGTTGGAGCTGGGTGATGCCTCAATGCAAAACTCTACTTGTAAATAATCCAGCCCACTAGAGACAAGCTCATGAAACTTTTGGGTGCTCCCTTTTCCCACTTTTAAGCAGAAAACAAAGATTGCTTACCCTGTAGTGTACATGTGATGCCTAAATGGAATAGGATGCATAATGCCCTTCCACAAGTTTGCCTTTATTTAATGATTTCTTTCAAACCATTGTCCTGCCTCACTGTCATCTCATCCCCTGAACCCTCCAATAAGAAGCTGGAGTGTGGGAGAGAAGGTACCAGATTCCAAGGAGAGGATGTGAGGCTGGAGCTCAGGCAGGGGGTGGGGTTGGGAGGGGTAGGGGGGTGCATAACTCATAACTTCTGATGGGTGGATGGGCCCTATTAGTTATTTTCTGCAAAAGGTCCTTTGCTGGCATAGATAGCTTAGTACTGCTTTTATTGTTTCCTTGTGATTTGTTTTGCTTATAATGTTGGGGTTGAGACTCAGGGCCTCACACATTGCTGGGTCAGTGTTCTAGCCCTGGGCCATACCCACAACTCTCTAAGTTGTTTTTCAGGAGCTCCTTATACCCAGAGCTCAGAGGTGGAAGTCCAGTTTCCTGGATGGAGGATTCCAGACCACCTCTAAGCCAGGCTCACTGGACAAGGGCTTCCCACGCTGAACCTATTCTCAGGCCCTGAGTCTCTGACCGAGAACTCCCTCTGGCTCTGCTTTGTAAATGTAGCTGAGACCAAGCACAAGTGCAAGGACAAGACAAAAACATTAAGAATTTTTTCAAAATCAGAGACAAATGTGAGCTAATGTAAAAATAATAGTATTCCCTTGACCCTGTATCTTTGAGGTTGGTGGCAGGGGGGCTCAGAACTCTTTAATGTATTGTTCCATGGTTGAATCTTCATTTATTATTTCTTTGTTTATCTGCTTTGTGTGTCTCTGAATTTAGTGATGCTGGGAGAGCACAGCATAGAACTGTAGGAACAAAGAACAACAAAGAATACTTGGAAGCATTAAATTTTTTATTTTTTGTTCTCAGATTGATCCCACCGTTGTCTTAAAATTTGCAATATAGGTTTTTCAAAGAAATTAGAATGTGTAAATATATGTATATACATATGTGTGTACATATATCTCTGTATAGTTTTAAAAATATGTCACTGATAGATTTTTCTTTTCACTTTAGAATAGTAAAAAATACTATTGCGTGGGGCTGGAGCAATAGCACAGCGGGTAGGGCGTTTACCTTGCACGTGGCCGACCCGGGTTCGATTCCCAGCATCCCATATGGTCCCCTGAGCACCGCTAGGGGTGATTCCTGAGTGCAGAGCCAGGAGTAACCCCTGTGTAACCCCGGGTGTGACCCAAAAAGCAAAAAAAAAAAAATACTATTGGGGTTGTGGAGAACACAGGAATCAGAAATGGTTGTGGGACTCCTGTATAATTTTGGGTTGTTTGAGAACACCCGGAAGGGATTCTCATGGCTCTGTACTTAGGGGTGATGCCTAGTGGTGCTTGGAAGACCATGTATGATATCAGGGATTTAACTGGGTCCACTTCATGTAAGGCATCTGTCTGGCCCACTGGACTTGTGTTTGATCACTAGTACTGCATGGCCCCCAGAACACCTCTGGGTGCAGCCCTGGTAGCCTTCTGCATACTGGACCTGAGCAAAACTGCATCACTGGGTACAAGCATTGAGCTGTCATGCCTGGTTGATAGAACATCACTGGGACTGACCCATAGGGCCTCTTAGCATACTTGGGAACTTTCCTGAAAATATTAACAAAGAACAGGGGCTGGAGCAATAGCACAGCGGGTAGGGCGTTTGCCTTGCACGCGGCCGACCCGGGTTCTAATCCCAGCATCCCATATGGTCCCCTGAGTACCGCCAGGGGTAATTCCTGAGTGAAGAGCCAGGAGTAACCCCTGTGCATCGCCGGATGTGACCCAAAAACCAAAAAAAACAGAGAAAATATTAATAAAGAATAATTTGAAATTTAAATCTGCCCTCTTCCCAGTATGGACACACACACACACACACACACACACACACACACACACACACACTCCTCCCTTTCTTCTCCTTTCTTTGAGGATTTATAAATCATATATATATATAAATATGTATATATAAATTTATGAATTGTATCTACCAGATACAATTTAAATATGTAAAATTTTCATTATTTTGATGCTTTCACTATTTGGTAATTAGAGGCTTGGGGTAGTGGGGGCAGAGAAATTGTATAGCAGGTAGGGTGCTTGCCTTGCATGCTACCAATCCTGGTTTGATACTTGACATTACATATGGTCCCCTGAGCCCCACTGGGAGTGGTCATTGAGCCCAGAGCCAGGGGGCAAACCCCGAGCACAGCTGTTTATTACCACCCCCCCAAAAAAAACGAAAATGAGAGAATCTAACTCATTGTGTTAAGGAAGCACCTAGTAAATGCATAGAGAAAGTAAGTATACAATTCATTTCCTCCCTCCTTCCCTCCCTCTCTTCCTCCCTCCCTCCTTTCCTTCCTTCCTTCACAGCCCTGAGGGGCATGCTGTGGAATCAGGACCTCATACATGCTAAGCGTGTGTTCTATCCGTGAGCTTGCTCTCCAGACCTCACTAACTTAATTCTTAGGCTAACAGACTTAAGGGATAGCTGGAGTCGGTGTTGGGTGGGTGCCTGGGCATGCAGGAAGGACAACAGGAAAAGGTGAACAAAGAAGTTAGGATCACATGTGCAAAAGTGACAGCGCCCAGCAGGAGCTCAGGAAACAATGATGGAAGGGTAGGCCAGTGGTCAGGGAGGAGGAGGACCATGTAAGATTTCTGAGAGGTTCCTTTCTAATAGAAAGGCCTCAGTGGCGCAACTGTTTGTGTCACTGCTCAGCCTGGTACCTGTGGAGGCTGACGGGTGGCGTGAGTGGTAGACCAGGGGAGCCGACTTTGCTCCTGAGACCCAAGTGCACGTCAGTGAGCGCGAGGTGAGGTCACAGGAACAGTGGCCCAGACGTCAGGTTTCCAAGCCCCTTTGGAGAACATAAGCTCTGGGAGCGCAGCCACCCCCTGTTTTTGTTTATCCTCCGTGGGCACCCCGTGGGGCTTCGGCCAGTTGATGGTATTAGTTTTGGTTCTACGTTGTTTAATTTGAGGTCCTGGATCCCTCCTGTCTTTCAGCGTCAGTGTCAGCTCTCGGGGAGTCCGTCTGGATCGCTCCACCTAGCGCGGCCACAGCCTCTCCTCCTCTTCAGCCCAACATCCTGTTTATTTCCTTGGAGGCGCTTTCCACAAACGATTTGGCTCATTAGTTATGAGGAAGAGAGCGGTCGCTCCAAGCCGAGACAGCAGCATGTGGGCAGCCGGATGAGAGGCAGAAAAGCTCGAGTCTCAGTAGGTTTTTCAGCTCTCTGCTCTTGCGGGGGGCCCCTGGATGTTGACTCGGGACTGTCCGCCACCCACTTGCTTCCCTTGCAGGGATTTCCTCTTCTCCGACTGTGTGCCAGCACCCAAGGCCCACCCTGGAGAGCTACAACTTTCTAAGAATCTAGGAATAATTTTGAGGTGGCCCCGGTCTTTGCACGGTGGACCTGCCTGCTCACCTAAGCCACACACCTCTAGGCTGGTCCGTTGTCAGTCCTAAGTACTGGATTGTTCATAGTAAGAGGAGCATGACTGTGTCTGTCTGATTTGTGTTTTGTTCCTAAGGTGCGCAGGGAAAGCAAGGGTCTGAGACTGATGAGTGTTTCTCCCAGTCCCCTCTAGCCATCTAGCCATTTCTGATCTCTGCAATGCCCACCCCCATCTCCCAACACATCTGTAGCCCACTGGAACCATCCAACACTGAAGAGGAGGTAGGGGCAGAACAATCTCTTCTATGGCTTTCCCTCAATTCATAGCAAGTTCACTCATAGTTTGGAGAAATACAGAGTCTCAGGAGGCTCCTTGCCCCTCTCCCTGTTTTGCCCCCAGCCCCCCACCGCAACCCCCTTTTCCCATTCAGCCTGGTGTCTATTTGTTTTTCCTTGGCTGCCCCTCTGCCCTCCGAGCCTCTCGGCCCAGCTCCCTATGTGGGCTGTTCTTGTTCTTGGATGCTTGGATCTCTCTTTATCTACTCGCCATCTGTGTAAGGGGATCCTGCCAAGATGATCAGATGGGAACTCAGAGCCAGAAACATTTTAATTAATTTATGGCGATAAAATGCGAAAAGAAAACCATTGAGGAAAGCCTGGGCCAAAAAAAATTAAACATAAGAGGAAACAAAGAAAGTAGAGCCATAAGGTCCTGGAAGGAAGGACATGGTTGGCAAGGCAGCCAGCAAGCACTCTTTTTCTTGCCCTCTTCACTTAAAAAAAAAATAACACCCAAGTGGAAAAGCCACAAAGGATCCAGGAGCTGGAAGTGAGGTGGCAGGTGATGCAGGGGTTAGGGGTGGGGGGTGGGGGCTGGAGGGAGTGCAAGGGAGTAGCCTGTTATCACACTAGACTTCTTGATGAGGGCAATTGTATGGACACAGATCAAGGCTGCCAGTGTGTGTGTGTGTGTGTGTGTGTGTGTGTGTGTGTGTATGGATGGATGGGTAGGGGGCAGTTAGGGGCAGGTAGGGGGCATTGTAATAGAGAAATGAGTGTTTTACAGACAGGTAGAAAAGCTTTGTTGTTTGTCTATATTTTTGGTCCATACTGTGTGGTGCTCAGGGATCTCTCCTGTCGGAACTCAGGACACTGTTCCATGGTGGGAATGGAATAAGGGTTGGTCTCATGCAAGGCAAACACCATTCTCCCTGTACTATATCTCCAACCCAAAGGACGTTTTCTTGTTTTGTTTGTTTGTTTGTTTTTAGCTATAGCTCTGGGGGAGAACAAAGTAAAACTCTTAAAGAAATCAGTAAAGTAAATATGGAGTTATTGCAGAGGCTTGGCTAGGGGAATGCCTCCATGGGGGAATTACTAAAGACCACCAGTATTAGCCAGCTTCATCCTTCCTAAGGCAAAAATAGGCAAACTATATAGACTTGCGGACCTCTGGGGTATTTGCACTATTTGCAAGTCTGACTTGACTTTTTTTTTCCTCTTTCTTTACTGTGAAATACCTGAATGAAGACAGACCTTTCAGTTTTTTCTTATTTGGCAAACATAAAGGGGAAAAATCCTTGTGATCCAGAACATAGAATTTTAGCAAGTTTGAAATTATTTGGTTTCTAATTTATTTGGATATTATATCTTTAAAAATTTGATCGATATCAATGCACATGGTATAATTCAAGGAAAACAATAGCCTCTTAAAATCAACCAGGGAAGATTACATGAGTTTTTCCTTCCTTAGAGCTGTATAGTCTTCCGTTGTGCAATTTACTACAGTGTCTTGATTCAGGAATCCGTAGTTGGGCATTTGGCTTGATTTTATGTCTTGGCTATTGGACTAAAATGTGCAATGAGTATAGGCATACATATATACTTTCAAATTAATGTTTTTTGTGTTCTAGGTATGGTATTGGAGTTATGTCCATGTGAAGTAATTATTAACAATATTGTAATATTAGAGCTACAGTATGGCAGGAAGCTGTGTTACCCTGTATTTGGCCAACCCTGGTTTGATCCCTGACACCCCATGTGGTCTCCTAAATCCTGCTAAGTGTGATCCCTGAATGCAGAGCCAAGAGTAAGCCTTAGGCACTGCCAGGTGTGGCCCCCATCAAAATATTATAAATCATAATATTGAACACCTTGATCAATAAAAAGTTTTTAAAAATGTCAGCTTGGAGAAGAATACCTCAGTAGAGGGAGATAATGTGACATGCTAGCTAAAGATGGGGAAAGAATATGGACAAACTTCTCAGAGATCTGAAGGAATCTAGAGTACAGACTGCCTATTTGTCCAAATTAAAAGGAAACTATAAAAAATTGAATAAATAAATTTATGTTGAACTTAATGATGGATTATTTATATAGCTGATTTAATAGAACAATAGAATTTCAGCATTCTAAATGACTTCATTCTATGGGTCTGAATCAGAACTGCCTAGAAAGATTTTTTTTGCCCCTTTTAAATATTTATATGATCGGGCCCCACCTAGCTGAACTTATAGGGTGAGGCCTTGGCATGTGCATTTTGAAATAGTCTGCAAGAGATTCAGGTATGCATGCCACAATTTAGTTATTTAGTCTCATATTTATTGAGCCGATCACAGTATGGTTGATATGGGGGACACAATTGTCAGGATAAAAAATAAATCTGCTTGTGGCTAGAGAGTTGGTACAGTGGGTAGGGTACTTGTCTTGCACATGGCTGACCTGGCTTTAATTTCCAGTACCCCATATGGTACCCTGACCATGCTGGAAGTGATTCCTTAGTGCAGAGCCAGGAGTAAGCACTGAGCACCACCAGGTGTGGCCCCTAAACCAAAACCAACCAACCCCCCCAAAAAATCTACTTTCAGCCTAGTGAAGGTGTGGTTTCTGAGCAACAATTCTTTCACTCTCAGTCCAAAACTCCCAAATTTTAAGTGGCCATTCCAATATTGGAACTATACCCAGGTCTCCCAATTTTTATTTTCTTGTTCTTTGCAGCAATTAATTGCCCTTGGTGACTTTTTTTTAATCTTTCATTTAGTCTGGCAGTGAAATGCTTTTGATTCCAGCTATGTTGGAAAAACAGTTGGGTTGAGATCCAGGTTGAAATTCCTGCTCTGCAATGTGTGAGCTCTGTAACACAAGTGTGTAGCCTCTAGCAACTAACTTCTAGTCCCCTCTTGTGTTAAATAGAATTTCCAGTTAACATAGACTGCAAACTCACCAGTGACTGGGTCATTGGAAAAACTTTGTGATGGGAAGTTCATCCAGTTCTTAGCAGGTGCCCAGCCTTACTGGGTGTTACCGAGGGTGAGATACACAGGGAGCCAGCCTGGGTCCTGGCACAGTGACCAAGTTGATCTCACCTTTTGGATCACACCAAAGTGAGGTTGTGCCAATTGGCATCAGGTGAATCCTGCCATCCATGCAGCAGTAGCATGTTCGGAATGCCAGAGGTTGATCGCTGGGGCGTATGACAAAGCACTGGCAGCTTTTCCAGAGTTATCCAGCCAAAACTGGCCAAAGAGGGTCTGAAATCAGAGACAGCTGATGGAGAGGCTGGCATGAAGTGGCTTGGGTTTCAGGAGCTCTCATGCAAGGTTTCTTGCTTCTCTGAGGAACCCATGCCCAGAACAGGTTATAGTTTCATTCTTAGGATTTCCTGTTGCTGGCCAACTCAGCAACTTTACCCTCAGGCTGCGATCTGAATGAATTTTCTCTTCAGAAAATAAGTCATAACCTTTCCCCCTCCCTCCCACCCGCCACCCCCCACCATACACATACACTGCCCCGATGCACTCTAGGTACTAGAACCAAACCATGTCACTAAATTAGAAAGGAAGAACTAAGAAGAAGTTGGTGGAGGGAGAACAACCACAGGTACCATTAGTATTTGAGACCATTGAGACAGATTTATAATGGAGTTTTTTGAAGCCCTTGCAAATCATCATGTAAGAGAATATATCACTCCCTTCCAAATCAATGGCCAAGAGAATTGCATATGAGTGCTCACCAGAAGGTATATAAAAGCACTATCTGTAACAGCCTCTGATTGGACCCGACTCATATGATGGATAGATACATGATGGTATAATCACATGATGTAATGTATAGCAACGAGGATGAACAAACAATAACCACATCAAAAGACCTGGTTGACTCACAAGCCAAATATTATCATAGGAAGCAAAAGAGTACAGGAACTGGGCTCAGGAGAGTGTTCAAAATGTTGGAGGGAATGCTTTGCATGCGAGAAGCCCCAAATTCAATCCCAGTCCCCATCCATGTCATGGTCCCTTAAGCACTTCTGGTTGTAGTCCTGGGGGGTACCCAACACTCTTAGGCCAAAGTCATACCACATTGCCAGGCGCTGCACTAAACCATCACTGCCAGGTCAAGTATTGCAGGGAGTGACCCTTGGCCCCCTGAGCACTGCTTGCCCGGCCTTTTATCCAAACCAAAGATAGTATACACTGATCCCATTTAGATCAGGTCTGAAAATAGGTGAACCGTATGTGGAGTATCAGAAATCAGTTTTGGTGGCTGACAGTGACTAGGGTACATGCAAAGAAAGTTTCTGGGGGTATGGGTGACATGTTGGTTTTTTGATTTGGGTTGGACCTTGCTTGCCTGGGAGTGATGTTTGTAAAAATTCATCTGGCATACCACTTGCAATTTAGGTCCTCTTGTGCCAATGAAAAGTTTATGCACCATTAGTTAGAGGCTGCTACCTAGACTGGAAATTGGTGCTGTGTTTCTTCCAGCAGTAAAATATAATAAAGTAATATTTAGCCTTTTCTTATGTCTGACACATAGTAGCAACTCAATAAATAGTTGTTGAGTAAATGAAGAATGGGTCATAGCTTTTCTGTGGGACAAGCCAAGCTATTAAGTAAGAGCAACAGGGAATTTTTAAAGGCCCCCTTGGGAAATCTCTATTCTCAGAGATGTTTGTGAGCTAAGCCATTGTGTCAGGCATTTGGGAGGGGAGGCTCACACTTCCTGCGAGCCATCTGGCTTCCATCGGCATGTGCAAGCACACGGCACTTCTCGTGGCCGTGGAGAGAAGCCAGGACAGAGTCAGGTGGGACCTTGTATCACTTGGGGGAGGGGATCTGAGGAGCTCTTCCTCTGTCCCACAGCCCCTGGAGCCATTCATTAGGCCCAGTTTGGCCAGATCTTTGATGTCATTTCTGTGTAAATGCTGCCCAATCATTTTCTCTTGGTCTTTGATGAGTAAAATGTGAGCGGGGGAGATGTTTGACCTAGAGGCATGGTTTGTGGCAGGGCAGGAAATACCTCATCATGTTGGGGTATAAATAGGACAAATTAAAAGGTACTATGAACTGGTTCACACTGAATGACTCAGGTATGTCAAACACTTCCCGGAAGTGAAATGGGGCACCCAATGTAGATATGTGAAGAGGGACAGTTGGAAGGCAGTAGCAACTCCACCAGTCTCCAGCGTCAGGAAGCTTAAAGCAACAAGCGTTTAAGAGCTGCTTTAAGCCACATAAAAGTCCTGGTGAAGTTTCCATTAGTAGTCTGTACGCAGTTAACATGCAAATGTGTATTTGCTCATGCAACTAGTCCTATCCATAAAGCTTGGACTTTGCTTTCTTTTTGAAGGCTCAGAAAGAAAAAAATCACATGGAATAACTCAAATCCAACAAACTTTATCAGCAAATGTATTCCTAAAATAATGCCCGCAGAGGGAGAGAGAGAGAGAGAAAGAGAGGGAGAGAGACAGAGACAGAGAGATAGAGAGAGAGACAGAGAGAGAGAGAGAGTCAGAGAGAAGAAGGAAAAGTACCAGTCATCGAGGTATACTGTGGGGAGGGGGACAAGAGGAAAACTGGGACATTGGTGGAAAATGTACACTGAAGAAGGAACAGGTGATGAACATTATATGACTGAAACTTAATCATGAACAACTTTGTAACTATGTATCTCATGGTGATTCCATAAAAAATGGTCTTTATTATAGTTCAGATCTCATATTAATAAGTATTAACATTTATCACATTGATGTATACAGAAAAATGCACTTTTTGAAACTGGGATTTTAAAGATGTGACTTCTTTGCCTCTTAAAGATTACTGCCTATTCCTTTACTTTAGAAAGATAGACAAGAAGTCTCTGGTTTTAGACAGTGACCCAGGAATTAAATTCTCTACTGTACGTTGAGAGATTGTTACCATGAATATGAAAATTTTTGCTGGGGTCTCTTAGAGATTTGCAGATGCACAAATGCATATGCATACACACAGATGCACACATGCAGATGCACACACGTGCAGACAGTAAAACACATACAGGAACATGCACATGCAGAAGCACCCACACAGTCACATGGGTCTTAGAGATTTGTTTCTGAGAGATTTGCTTCTTTTTACTGCTGAAGTTATTTAAATCAGCCTGCATAACACAAGCATATGTGTTTTCCTGAGGTATCAAATAATGATAACATTTGCATAGAGATGAAGCCCAGGGGTGAAGCCAGCCTTCAAGGGTGTTCTAATTTTCTTGTGTCTTGTTCGAATCTGTCCTAGAAGACCAGATGCTCTAGTACTCAGGTCTTACCTTGGCCCTGGATGTTATCTGAAAGAACAATGGTATTCTCACACACTTGATAATCTCTGCCTTAGTTTTGCAGGAGACCAGGGTAATCTGCATGAGCAGAGAGTGACACATGTAATGATAGTGGAGGAGAGAAAAAGAATAGAGAAGCACCGAGTAGACTTGGGACTGTCAGAAGAGATAGCTATACCTTAGGTGTTGTCCAAGCAGAAAATGGGTGTAAGATTTCTTTAATTTTCTAAAGAAAACTTGCAGATGGCCAACAGGCATATGGAGAAAAGGATTGATTTCACTTATCTTTAAGGAAATGCAAATCAAAGTTACAAAGATGGGGAGGGGGAACTCCTAAGTATTTATCCAATGAATAGGAAAGCACAAAAATTGAAAAGATGTATTAACTTTATGTTCACACAAGTATTACTCACAACAACCAAGGTTTGGAAAACAGTCTAAACACCCATCCATGGATGACTGGATCAAGAAGCTGTTGCATATAAGCTCAGTGGAAAAACAAACAGCTTCTTAAAGAAGAGGAAATTGAGACTTTAGAAAGTACAGCAGGTAGGGCATTTCCTTGTACTGAACTGACCCAGGTTTATTCCCCTGTACTTCAATATGGTCCCTGGAGCTGTACCAGGAGTGATCCCTGAGCACTGCTGAGTGTGGACCCTAAAAAACAAAGAAGCAAGCAAAAGTAGGGGCTGATAAATCAGGGAGAGGGGGATGGTGGAAGAAAAGATCAGCAGGGGTCACTGTGATAGAACTTCTGTGGAACTTCTGTGGTGGGTGTGGTGTGACTTATGCACCCAAAGAGTATGTAAGATGTGAAGTGTGAGACTACTCCCAACCTGTATTTAGTTCTGTCAACCAGTGGTTAAAAAAGGGACTTAGGTGTTGCAAGACAAACCAACAACACAATTGGCATTGAACCCTGTCACTGACAATCCTTTTCCCTTTCTGTTACTACACTGCCACCCCAGACCCATTTTGAAGGTGACAGAAAGGTTTTCTGTGAGGCCGGAGTGATAGTACAGTAGGGAGGGCACTTGCCTTGTTCATGGGCAACCTGGGTTCTATCCCTGGTACCACATATGGTCCTCTGAGCCTGCCGGAAGTGATCCCTGAGTGAAGAGCTAGGAGTAAGCCCTGAACACTGCTGGGTGTGGCCCAAATACAAGCAACAAAGCCCCCTCCCCCCAAAAAAAGTCAAAAACACGTTTGCCTTTTATTTACATGAGAGAGAGAGAGAGAGAGACAGACAGACAGAGAGAGACAGAGAGAGACAGAGACAGAGAGAGAGAGAGACAGAGAGAGAGAACAAAAAAGATTGACTGATGGCAAAGATCTCTGCAAGTCTTCTCTCTGTGAACTGGGAAGATCTGTGGTCATGTGTTTGCCCTTGGGCCTCAATTTCATCTCTGCTATAAGACAAGGATATTTGACTCTGATCTCTGAGGTCCCTTTCAGCATGAAAGTTCTGCATTCCAAAATCTCCTCCAAAGAGCTACTCAGGGAGGTGCTGTCACCAGAGGCCTCCGTTAAAATCCAAATGTGTTTCCTGAAGGATAATGTAAGCCTCATGAACATGAATACCTCAGGGCAAGTGCATTTGCCAAAATACACTTGATACTTTGAGGATCCAGGACACAGGCTTGGTTCATTTATATTGGAGGAGAGGAACATTCTGGAGAAAAAGAAGCTGAAGAGGGAACTCAGGATTAAGTGATGTTCTAGGGAGGGTACTGTGCCCACTCTCTTACATTAAGGCCATCCGAGGCCAATGGCAGGATTCCAGAGGCAGCATTTCCTTACCTTAGAGCTGGCACCTGGGATTCAGAACTCTTCAGAATCCATAATTGGAAACAGCAGCCAGGCAGCCTTTGCGCTGGGGCCCCATGATGCCTGTCTTCTGGTATTCACACCCTGTGTAATCTCCTTCCCTCGGGTGTGGGCTGGAACTGGAATCTTATACCCAATTTATGCAAGGTGGGGGGCGGGGTGGGGACAGGTCTGTAACATACTTGTCATCAATCCACCTACACTGAATGCTTCTAATTTTACCACTGAGAATATATTCCTATCATTATTATCCTAGTAATCATGCTACTACTTACCTTTTTGAAAAGCTCCTTGCGATCGATTTTTAAACTTTTGGAAGTCTTGAGTTTGAGATATGGATTTGAAGCATGTTTAGTGACTGTCTGAAGAAATTCTAGCTGATGTCTGCAGTTCAGTGCATTTTGAGTCAAATGCTTGCTTGAGTGTGGGTAATCCAGACCAAGTTTAAGAATTGCAGTTTAGGGGCTGTAATTCTTTGTATAGTGAGTGGGGCAATTGTCTTGCACTTGACTCTCAAGGGTTCAATCTCTGGCTCTACATTTGGTTCCCCAAACATCACCACGAGTGATCCCCGAGCAGCCACTAGAAGTAAGCTCTGAACACAGCAGGTGTGGCCTCCGTTTGCCCTCCCTTTGCTCTTCACTTCCACTCCCCTCCCCCATGAGAACTTAACCCAGGGCATTCACACCTGGCAGCAACTCTGTACTAAGAAGGGGAGATTTGCAGAGGACTTAAATTTTCTTCTTATCTTTAGTTTGTCTGTTTGTTTGGGCCACACCCAGTAGAACTCAGAGGCTACTACTCTATACTCAGGTCCATGTGGTACTGGGGCTAAACCTGGGTGTCCCACAGACTTAAATTTCTTGTTCATTTTGGTGGTCAAACTCTTAGTGTCCTGTTTTTCTTTTTGCTCTAGCTGCCTGCGTTTCCAGGTTTGTGGCTGCTTTCTAGGTGCTGCA
This sequence comes from Sorex araneus, assembly GCF_027595985.1. Lineage (NCBI taxonomy): Eukaryota > Metazoa > Chordata > Mammalia > Eulipotyphla > Soricidae > Sorex > Sorex araneus. Next base: position 45,562,403 of record NC_073304.1, read on the forward strand.
GGGTAGCTTAGGCTCGGCATGTGTCCTGGGGATCTGTCAGCACTTGACAGCTAGCTATAGGAAAGGTACATTTGGGCTGGATGAGCCTGGCTCCTCAGGAATGTTCAGAATCTTGGGCTGAGCTGCCAAGATCCCTGCAGTAAAATGGGCCAGGGGGACTGATCTATGGTTGGAAATTACCACAAGGGTGTGGGGGGTGGACGGTAGTTAAGATGGAGAAGAATTCATTGTGACATTATTTGGAAATGATCACTCTGGACAAGAACTGAGTGTTGAAAGTAGGTAAAGGGATATAGAAGATAACCTTTAGGCATTTGTATTGCAAAATGAAAGAGAGAGAGAGAGAGAGAGAGAGAGAGAGAGAGAGAGAGAGAGAGAGAGAGAGAGTCTAGACAGTCTAGACAGAGACAGAGAGACAGAGACAGAGATAGAGACAGAGATAGAGACAGAGACAGAGACAGAGGGAGAAGAGAGGTGCCTGCCATAGAGGCAGACTGGGGTGTGGTGTGGTTTGGAGGAGGGGATGGGAGGGAAACTTGGGACACTGGTGCTGGGAAATTACACCGGTAGAGGGAGGGGTGTTGGAACATTGTATCACTGAAACCCAATCATGAACAACTTTATAATGCTCTATCTCACAGTGATTCAATAAAATAAAAAATTAATATTAAAAAAACCCCAAACCACAAAACAAATGAACAAACAAAAAGATCCCTTCAGTATTCTCTCACCCTCTGTTTCTCTGAGCTGGTTTTAGAACAGCGAAGGGTCCTCCACACTTGGTTGTAGTGCCTGCACACTCTTGGTTTTGGTAAGCTAGTGATGACACACATTGTGGCAGTGTTAGAGATCCCACAAAGCTTTGCCATGAGGACAGACTGCACATACCGTGGTGCAGGGGATCACAGTCTTGACCTCGTGCCTGCAAGGCAGCCACTCTACCACTGAACTTCCCCCACCTGTGTTTTGGAAATGTGCAGCCCAGGACTGTGTGGGCACCTACACCGTACTTTGAGGTGAATCAGTCATTTTTATAATTAAAATCTATGGGCTTCAGGGTCTCTGATGGGCAGTTGAGTGACCCAAGGCAGCCTGCCTCATTCTAAGTGGAGTGTTGGGATTCTAGACACCAGGGAGGATATAACCTAGCCCCTTCCTTATCCAAATACTCCTAAATGGGTGAATGATGAAAATCAAACTGATTAGATAAGGGTTTGCAAAAATAAAGAAATTGACCATAAAGCTATTTTCTTTTCTTGGTTTGTCTTGTTTATCTTTGGCAGAGGTGGAGGTGGGGGTGGGCTGTCAGGGACATGGGAAGGCCTCTTAAGTGGTGCTCAGCAGACCCAGAAGGCCTTTTCTTGAAGTTCCTGAGCCTCAGTCCCAGCATCTAAGAATGCAGTGTGCCCAGGCCCCGCAGTGCTCAGGGACTTCCTAGGGTTACACGCAGCAATTCTCTGAGGACTGTGTGGGTTGGGGAGCAAACCAGCTGTCTGGCACATGCCAGGCATGCTCATTAGACCCTGTGCTATCTCTCAGTCCTTTTTTCCCCGTTTTGAAGTGAACAGCTGGTGGTTGTAAGGGCTTGGCCCACTCTCCTCTCAGTGATCCATCCACCCTGTCTCCTTGGAGTCTGACCATTCCTTAGGTCTCTGCCTTGCTTGTGAAAACTTGCTTAAAACTCCTAAAGTTTTAACCTGCTTCTTGGAAAAAACTGTTTTCCTCACTGGGCTCTAGATTTTGGCCCCGTTTCTCTTCCTGTGCGTGATCCTAAGATTTGGGCTTTGGTTCCTGGCTACAGTGGTCACACACCTAATATATTCCTGAACATGGTACTGCTGGTTCCCTAGAGTCAGGCTACAGGCAGAAGGCCAAGCAGAAAAAAAGGCCTGGTGGCTCTGTGCAGGGTGCATCTAGACAGAAGTGGGCACTTCCCTAGGGACGTGAGACCCCCCCCTCCGCCAGACACCCCCCTATACTCAACAATGGCAGTGCACACTGCATTCATGGTTCTGCTGGCCTCCGAGAGCCAAGGGGCAGTGCCAAGGGGCCAAGGGCAGTGCCAGCATGGGACATGAAGTCCACTTAAAACTCCCAGAGTTTTAAGTGATCCTGAAGTGGTGGGAGAATTGACTTTTGTCAAGTGTACCCCTGGGTTTGGTGGACTGGGTGGCACGGTGTGGTGCATGTCTAATGCTTCCTGAGAGAGTGCCAACAGCACATGAAACAGGCGTTGCCCAAAGAGCAGGAAGGGCACTGCCTGCAGGGAACCTCCCAGCCTGTGGGTCCCTAAGCTGGGAGTGGCCCCCTGGACCATGCCCATGAAAGACATGCTGCTATTGACTCCTCTCCTGCAGGATGATTTTGCACGTTCCAAACTCCAATTGTGTTTTGCTTTCCAGCCTGCTTGGGTGGGGGCAAAAGGAGTGGGTTTCTTTTGGGTGGGGAGGAACATTCTTTTCTTCCTGTGGGGAAGGTGGTATTTATGTTTCTCAGAAAAGCAGTTCACGGAGAATAACATATTGCTATATGCTTTGGATGTTTGGGGTGAAAATGAGAATGATTTAAGCAATATCCTTCTCTGGGTGGCTGAAAGAGGGCCAAGAGGGGGTACAGTGATGGAGAACCCTCCTTCACACGCCATGTAGGCAGAAAGCAGTGGTGCTGGACTCTGCTCAAAATCACCTTCAGCTTTCTGCACAAACACTGATGCTGACCTCCACCCAGCCCAAATAATCAGACTCCCTGGATAGGGAGACTCAAGTCTTACTGTTTAAAAAAAAAAAAAAAGCTCTCAGTTTTGTGCTCTTATGTGGTCAAATTTGGAAACTGCTCCAGTTGGAAACGGATCCACAGACAGGTGCTGGCCTGCAGGTAGAGAGAGGTTAAAGAATGTTTGTATAACTTCTATTAAAATTTGAAGGAGATGAGATGCTCGCCTCCGGTGAAAGGGTATCACTCTTTTTTAGAGAAGAGGAACTGTGATGTTGAAAGATGAGCTGACTGGCACTGGGTGACCCAGTTAGGAAGTGGTGCAGTTAGGATGTGAGGGATTGTCTATGTGATTCCAAAGTCACTAAACCCTATGCCCTGAAAGGATGCCACTGGGGCTGATGGTGGGGCAGGACAACAGGTTTCAGGAGCTGAGGACAGGCCACGATGCTGCTTTGTGGCCCTAGTAAGAGATTGGCTGCTCAATAAAGACAAGTGGTTTCAAGAGAGGCTTCAGGATAGGTTCCAAACATTTGTCCGCCTCACATTTTCATTGGCTCTTCCCACCTTTCCTGCTGCTGTTATTGTTCCCTTCCCCTCCCTTTTGGTCCTGCTGCTTCTGGCTTTCCAGAAGATACACTGGGCCAACATACGGTACATGTCAAAAACAGATTTCACCACTTTTATGCCCAGAGCAGTTTCTCCTCTGGAGCTGTGTCCGACAGAGATGTGCCTCTGTCCTCCCAAACACTGTGCCCTCAAAGAGAGGCTAGTCCCTACTCCTTTCCACTTGTTGACTTCCCCACCACGTTGTTGTCAGAGCTTGGTATCAAACCATGCCCTAATTTTATGATCTTCTCCTCCTCTCTATTCCCTGTTGCCTTTAGAACCATGCAGAGTCCTTCCCTCCTCTCCTCATTTGAAAATTTTATTCCAGAAAAAAGGAGTGTTACTAGTTTAAAAATAAGAGTATATGTTTTTTTAAATGGGGGTAATGTTGGTTGATGTGTCTGTATGTGTAAGGGACACAATTTCAGAAATCTTCAAGCTATATCTTACATGCTGCCTCATCGCTTGAATCCGTTTGAGTCTCCTTCCACCACAGTTCATTGAGCTCCCATCCCCTTTGGGATTTTCAACTTCTTTGGTAGCTTGTGTTCTGAGCTCAGAGTACCACAGTTTGTTTCCATTGGCGTTGTCTGTTCCCTTCCATTATTCCTTTATATACCACATATGAGTGAGATCATCTGGTATTTGTCTTTCTCCCTCTGACTTTTTTTTTAACCATTTTTATTGAGGAGCTGGGATTTACAATACTGTTAATTATACCCTTCATGCATACATCATTCCAACACCACACCCATCACCAGACAGCTTGCTTCCCTCTACCAGAGCCCCAAAGGTGTGTCCCAGCCAACATCCCCCACCCCCAAACACCCCTCCCCATGTAAGCTTAGTTCTATATACAAAGTATCCAGTTTTGATAACTTTGGCTATTTGTTGTTCTCTTACTGTGTGTCTTTATGGAAGATAGGTTTTTCTCAGACTTTTTTTTTTTAATTTAGCATAATCCCCATATAGTTCTATCCATGCTCTAACAAAAGGCAAGTTTTCATCTGTTCTTATGCTGACTAGATTCCACTATATCTATCTTTCTGTCTTTCTATCTCACTATTTCACTATCTCACTATCTATCTATCTGTCATCTATCTATCTATCTATCTATCTATCTATCTATCTATCTATCTATCTATCTATCTGTCACATCTTTATTTGCTGTCATCTGCTGTTGGGTATGAGCTGAGTCCGTATCTTGGCTCTGTAATGCTGCAGTATGCATAGCCGTGCAGTCCATCCCTAATTAGTGCTTGTATTTCTTTGAGTAGATACCTAAAAGTGGAATTGAGGGATCATATGGTAGTTCAGTTTTTAATATTTTGAGAAATCTCCATACTGTTGTTTCCCATAAAGCTTAAGTCAATTTACATTTTCCCCAACAGTGAATGAGGGTTCTTTTTCTCCACTCTTATCAGGACTTATTATTTCTAGTATAGGCCATCTTCACAGTGTGAGGTAATATCTCATTGAGGTAATATCTCATAATATCAGGTAATATATTCACCTGATAAATGATAATGAGCATTGAAAAAGTTTTATAGTTAAGTTAGTTTACAATAGTGTTGACAATTATGGTCTTGGTGTACATCAAGACCTCATCACCAGCCAACTGCCCAGGGACACCCCCTCATGCCTCTGTGTGCTGTGCAGTTCACCTACTTTCAGCACCTCCCCCCCATCTTCTGTTCTCAATTTGCATTCCAGTATCCAGCTTTTGTTTCCAATTTGGCTTATCTATTCCTTTGTTTTATTTCCCTGTATGCTGCAGATGAGTGAGATTATCCAGTGCTTGTCTTTCTCCCTCTGGTTAATATTTCTCTGCATGTACTCTCTAGCTCTATTCAAGTTGCAGCAAATGGCATGATTTCATCTTTTCTTTCAGCTGCCTAGTGTTCCACTGTGAACAAATACCACAACTTCTTTATCTACTCATCTTTCAATGGACGTTTCATATTGGCTATTGTTCTAGTGTTGCAATAAATATAGGTGTGCATATAGCTTTTCAGATTAGTATTTTTGTGGTTTGGAGATAGATGCCAAGAAGTGGAATCATTGGTTCATAAGGAAGCTCTGTTTTTAGTTTTTCTGAGAAATTTCCAAAATGTCCTATAGGGGCTGAATCAGACAACATTTCTACGAGCAGTGAATGAGAATTACTTTTTTTTAACTGTATCCCTGCTATTGTTTGTTGTTTGCAGTCTTTTAGTTGTATGCCATTCTCACAGTTGTGAGATGATACCTTATTTTAATTTTGAATTGCATTTCCCTCAAGTAACTATGAATACTCTTTTTTTATAAGCTTATTGACTACCTCCATGTTTTCTTCATGGAAACAATTGTTCATTTTCTCTGCCTATTTCTTTTTATTTCCCCATGGGTGTTGGGGGGAGAGGGGCGAATTTAGACAAGTTAGAATTTAGAATTTAGACAAATTCTAAAATAGCTATAATTCTAGGCCTCTCCCCAGTTCTGCATGCAGTCATTGGTTTCTTAGTTGCTAAACTTTGTAAGTGCTTTATTACTTTGAATATTAGACTTTATCTGATGTATTGTGTGAAAAATATATACTTCCATTTTGTAGGATCTACTTCCAAGTTTCTTTTAAAATGTTGAAATAATTTTTAATTTGATGTCATGCCGTTTGTTTACTTACTTAATTTTTTTGCTATCTTTGCTAGTAGCATCAAACCATTGAAGATGTATCTGTGGCCCAAATCCTAGGGACCTCTCCCTATATTTTCCTCCATGCATTTTATGGATTCTGGTCTAATTTTGAAGTCTTTAATTCATTTTTGAATTAACTTTTGTGTATGGTGAGATACAGATCTAATTTCTTTCCTTTTCTTTTGGTTAGATAATCCTTAAAAGTCTGTTTGATGACCGTTTGTCTTCTTTGGTAAACTGTCCACTATGTTCTCAATATTTTAAAATGTTTTGTTGTTGTTGTTGGGTTTTGTGAGTTTCTTATATATTTTGGATAGTAGCCCTTAGTCATATGTGTGGTTTGTGAATATTTTCTCCTATTAATTAGGATGTCTTATTCCATTCTTGTGTGTGTGTGTGTGTGTGTGTGTGCGCGTGCGCGCACGTATGCATGGTTCTCAAGCTATACCAGCAGTGCTCAGGGGCTACATCTGACTCTGTGCTTGGGATACAAAGGGGTCACTCCTGGCAGTGCTGTGGGACTATGCCATGCCCAGATCACACCCAGGGCTTCTGTATGCAAAATATGCACTCAGTCCTCCGGATTATTGTTCTGACTTTTTTTTTTTTCATTTAATCATGGCTTCTTTTACTGTGCAGTAGCTTTTTAGTTTTAATAATCACATTTGTTTATTTTTGCTTTTGTTTTTCTTGCTGTTGGAGTTAAATTCCCAAGGACATCACTGAAGTCAATATCAGAGAATGTTGTGCCTGTGCTTTCCTTATGTGTTTTGTGGTTTGTAGTCTAACTTCCAAATCCTAAGCCCATTTTGAATTAACTTTTGTGCTTGGCTTGCAATAATGGTACAATTTAATTCTTTTGCATATTGCCATTCAATTTTCCCAGCACCATTTTTTGAAGTCTTTATCCTTTCTATATTCTTGCCTCTTTGTTATAAATTATCTATCCATATATGGAGTAATTAATTCTGAATCTCAATTATCTTCCATTCATCTCTATATTTTACTCCAGTACTTGAATATATATTTTTATATAATTTTGAAAGTATTTTGACATTTTACACATTCAAAATACAAAATAAAATTTGCATGTGGGAGGCCCAGGTTCAATTCCTGGCACCATCTGATCCCCTGAGCACCTCTGAGAGAGAGATCCCTTACTACTATTGGGCATTGCCCAGAATAAAACCGAACTAAAGTATAACCATTGAAGGAAGATAAGAAAGCATCTTAGAATTGGAAGAAAGCCAAAGTAAGTGAATCCAGCTGTATTTAAGTGAAATAATGTTACTACAATGAAGTGGGGGAAACAAGCAATTGAAGTATTTATGAACACAGTATTAGGTTATACACACACTGTCCTGGCCAGCTGGGGAGATGCAGAGAACAGCAAACAAATTCCAAACCCTTTGTCCTAGGCTTATTTTTGGGAGATGCCCTTTTGAAAGTCTTTAGCTATCGTTTAGGATTGAGTAATGAGTAGGTAGTTCATACTGGGAACAATGGTTGTCTCTATGGAATAAGAGAGGTAGAAGAGTGAATGAAGCATCCTAACAAGAACCTTCTTGGGATGAATTAGAAGCTTTTGCTATGGAATCAGATATATGTCTGCATATGTGTGTGAATGTGTGTGTGTGTGTGTGTGAGAGAGAGAGAGAGAGACAGAGACAGAGACAGAGAGATAGACAGAGACAGAGAGAGATAGTGTTAGGTGTACATACATATGTGTCTCAATTTATTTTGTTTTGTTTTGGTTGTGAGCCACATCTGGTGGTGCTCAGAGGTTACTTCTAGCTCTGCACTTCTGACATTGCTCAGGAGACCATATGGAATGCTGGAGATCGAACTAGGTTGGCCATGTGTGAGGTAAAGCACCCTACCTACTGTATCATCACTCCAGCCCCATATATATATAAATTTCTTTATTAGCAGCAGAGGTCATGAAGCAATGACACCCCAGAAGTAATGAGCACACCTGTGTTCAGATCTTGTTTTTTAATTTCCAACTCAAAGAAACAAGTCTTCTTGAAGATATGGCTGGTTCCAGGACTGAAGCAGGGTAGGCAAGATGAAGATGGAATATCTTTTTTTTTTCCTTTTTTTTTTTATTTAGTCACCATGAGAAACATTACAAAGCTTTCAGGTTTAAGTATCAATCATACAATGAACAAACACCCATACCTTCACCAGTGCACATGTTCCACCACCAAGAACCTCAGTATACCTCCCATCCCACATCCCCCGCCCCCCCCCCCGCCTGTGTGGCTGATGATTTTCACTTTACTCTCTATATACTTTGATTACATTCAATATTTCAACAGAAAACTCACTATTATTATTTGGAATTTCCCCCTAACAATCAGACCTGCAGAAAAGGCATCATTTGATAATTTGTTTTCCATTGCTGAGAATGAGGAGCATATGAGGTTTTGGATTTCTGGTATTTTAGTAATTAAGTCCAGAGAAATTTCTGCCAGAAGTCGCGTCACTGCAAGCTCATACCTCTGTTCAGTGGGCTCTAAAAGATGGTGGTCGCCACATCGCCGCTGCTGCTGAAAGGAAAGGCTGAGAGAGAAAAACCTTTCCCCTCCCAGGGCAGCATGGGGCCGTAGCTTAGTTCATAGTCTAGAGGCATTTCTGCAAGAAGCCACTGGGTGCTCAGAGTAGTTAGTGGGCCTCTGGGATCATGGTGGTTCAGGAACAGAGGAGACGTTCATGTGAGGCCGCTTAGGGGTCTCATCTGGGCAGAAAGCGGCCAAAGCTGGAATATCTTAACAGTGTGTATCACAGGGCACAAGAGCCATACTGGCCATTCCTAGCAGTAAGATTATGGGTCATTTGATAGTAATTAATTATAAAATGCTGAGGATGAGACCAGGAATATAGCTCAAAGGGCTGGAGCACCACCTGCTTTGCAGGTGGGAAGCTCAATTGATTCCTGGCATGGTTCCTGAGCACTGCCAACTGCTCTTCCAAGCAAGGAGTAGGCCCTGAGCACTGCTGGGCACGCCAACAAGCACTAAGAAAAAAGGACCTCCCTGAGTCCATACTGATGATAAAAGCACAAATAAAAAAAATCAATGGAGGAGAAGGGAGGGATTATATTTATGATGCACACTCATTATAAATACGATGATGACAAATGTGATGACACAGGTGATGACAAATGTGGGAGGAGGGCAAAGCAGGAAAATTCTCACTTTGCAACCATCACATGAAAGTTGCTTTAGGTAAGACTCATTGATAGATGCTACATGCAGGAAAGAAATTATGATGACATGTTACAATGTTTCCTCTCAAATTGGTGATTCATCTAACCAATACATCTAAACATAAAATGGAGAAATCAAGATACTCTGGAGATTGAAAATCCTATCACAAATGAGGCCCAGAAGGACATTACCTCCATCTAGACAGGAGAGTCTTAGATGAACACTATGTCCTATTCATTCACGGTATCGTTCCTGTTGGTAATGGATAGATAACTCAAATCGATAGGGACCCTCAGACAGCCCTAAATCAGTCACATTTTGTTATTAAAAAGTGGGCAGGAGATATTATTAAGAGAGGTCAATATTAAAAAAGAAGGGCTGTAGAATAGCACAGAGGGCAAAGCACTTAGTTTGAAAAAGGTGAACCCTGGAAGATCCCTGGCACCATATATAGTGTTCCAGGCACTACAAGGCCTCTCTCCTGAGCACAGAGCCAAGAAGAGCCTCTGACCACTATGGGTTGGTGGTGGAAGTATGACACCTCCTAAATAAAGAAAAATGAAAACTAAGCCGAGGAACGGATCTAGATTCAAAATAACTAAAGAGGCACTACAAAAATAAATAAGATATGTGGTTGTTAATGCTATCCTGTACTGGGGGTGGGGAGAATACTGTAATAAGGTTTTTGAATAATGGGCAAAGTTAGAATTAGGAATTGTATAAATGTTAAATTTCTTGATATCAATAACCATACTGTAATTATAATTTTAATTGTAGTTTAAAATCTTTAGATATATACACTGATGTTTTTAGGGATAAATGGTGATGACATATGTATCCTCCTCTCAAAAATGGTTATAAACAATAAGCATACATGCCTGCACACATATATTCACAGAAGCATTTTTAAAATTTTATTTTTATACAGTTGTTCACAATGATAATTACATTTAATATTCAAACACCAATCCCACCATCTTTACACTTTCCTACCACCATATTTCCATCCCAAACTCCAAACCCTTCCCCCAAAACAGAACCAAAATAATTTATTTTGTGTTGCTTGTTATGAATAATCCACTAAAAATGAGACCAAAAGGTTTCTTAGAAGAAAGTGTGTGAAGATTGTTGTATTTCACCTAGGAATCATTAAGCACTTCTATAAGAGATTAGTAACATGTTGTTAAAGGTTAAATCTTGTGTTTATATATATAAATATATATATAATAATTAAATATATTATATGTTAAAGGTTAAGCCTTGTGTTTATATATATATATATGTAGCACTGTTGTCCTGTTGTTGACCAATTTGCTCGAGCAGGCCCCAGAAACGTTTTCATTGTGAGACTTGTTACTGTTTTTGGCGTATCAAAAACAGTAACAACTTGTTTGGGTAGCTTGCCAGGCTCTGCTGTGTGGGTGGGATACTTCAGTAGCTTGCCAGACTCTCCGAGACGGATATATATCTGTATAAATATATTTTCCCCAAGATTGGTTGCCTTCTACTTTAAACCCAATTGAATGTGGTGTGCTGCTCTTGGTATGTTGGTGATGTAAAGTATGAAATGCTCAGGAAAAAGATTCCCTCATGGGTGAGGCTCATTCGAGTGTGTGGAGAGCAGCCCTGAGGATGTTGGCAATTTGAGTTCTAGAGGTTTTCTCCTGCCAGGGCTGACTCCATTGGGGAAGGGAGGGGCCTCAGCCACTCCCTGTTCAGGTTGCCCCAAATGAAACAGCCTGGCACAGGGTCTGGCAGCATCACATATGCATTTTTAAAAGCAAGATCAAGAAAGCATGATAAAGAAAATAAGGAAAAGTATTAACAATGGGTGAAACTGGATGATATAGGAATATGGTTATGATTTATGTTGTGTTTGCAACTTTGAGTTTGGAGTTATTTTGGAAAAAAATTACTTAAGAGCAGGCAATCTGAACTCCTTCAAATGTGCTATACATTAAACTTTAACACTCAGGACACACCACTATAAACCTATGTTCTCATCAAAGATAACACAATTATTTGCATATGTATTTTTAAAATTTGGGGTGCCACACCTGATGATACTCAGGGCTTACTCCTGGCTATTCAGTCAGGGATTACTCTTGGTGGGTCAGGGGACCATCTAGGATTCTGGGGATCAAACCCAGGTTAGTCTCAAGCAAGGCCCAATATGTCTAAGGGGTCACCTGAACCTGATGGTGTCAGGATTGTGTGTTTTGGGAAATCTAGTGCATAGAGAAGTGCAGGAGCAACACATAGAAACAGCCCTATCCATTGTATTATTGTTCCAGCCCATAATTACTTTATCTTTAACACAGTAAGTATCTTCTAAGAAATGGTGGTTCCCAACTCTTTTATTTTTACTTTTTTTTTTGAGGTCTTCTACACAGTGTTCAGGAGTCTGGGGTGGGGGGGCAGGGTTCCTCCTGGCAATTCTGGCAATTAGTCAACAGGACCAGTGATTCAATATAAGGGTCTAGAATGTGCTACTGCTGGTAGCACCCTGTGGTGTTGGCGATTTCCCAGGCCACTCTGGTGGTGCTCAATGGTCTCCAGGACTGAATGCAGTAATGCTGGGGACCATGTGGTTCTGGGGATTAAACCTGGGTCAGCTATATGCAGGCTTGTCCCCTGACACTCTGGCCCCTCAACCCTTTTAAACCCTGTGGCACTGGTCCACAGGTGGATGGTTGAAAAACCACAAATCTAAAGACACAACAAGTTTGTTTTATAAATTGAAGTCACACCTTGTATTGTATAGTAAAATTGTTCCCTGCTCCCTGCCCCCCCCCACCTCCCTGCCAAATAGCTTGAAAATATGGACCTGTGGGATAAAAATATTTCTAGAAGGTGTCTAATGTCCTCTTGACCTGTCTCTGATTTCCCATCCTCCCCATGCCCCACCTGCCCCAGCCTTGTTTGTGTTCCTCAGCTTTCTTATCTTCATTCCAACAACCCTTCTGGGGCATGACTGGAGATCGCAGGGTGTGCTATTTCTTCTGCATGCCTTTACCATGTGACTTGTTTGCTCATAAGTCCAGCAAACATGTTCCAGACTGTGAAGACCCAGACTCACAGGGCATCTCTACTCATGCCTGGTGGATGGCCCAGACAGAGAGGAACACTGCCACTCTAGGGCCACCTCCATACCTATGTGCACCCGTAGAACAGCAATTACTACATTGTGTTGTAGCATGTCCAGCCATGCTATGTTCCTGAATACAGCACATGATATATTCTGAAATATTCCTTGATAATAGGGACCTGTCTAATGGAGGTTTCTGGGGTAGTCAGAAATGTGCTGAAGCTGGTTCTCACTGTGTTTGGAACCCGCTGTGTGCTCTTAGCTCTGCTCCTCTGTTCACTTTGCTGAAAATTGACGGGGCAGAAGGCATTTACATTGCAGAGATCTGTACCAGTTCTTGAAGCCACTGACACTATACCAATTCTTGAAATCATTGAAACTATACCAGTTCTTGAAACCATGGAACCAGTTGAAACCTGTTCTTGAAACCATTGGTAAGATATACCTAAGGGGTCACCTGAGCCTGATGGTGTCAGGATTGTGTGTTTTGGGAAATCTAGTATGTAGAGAAGTGCAGGGGCAAGACAAAGAAGCCAAACTCTTGTCCATCTGTCCTGAGGGACATATCCATATTTGTAGATTCTTTAGTTGGCTTCCCACCTCTCCACACTTTTTCATGTTTTGGTTGAGCTAGATTAAGTTGTACTCATCAGGGATCAACTGAGTCCTTAATTGTTTTAGGGCATTTCAGAGTAGAGGGAGTTTTGCAATTTGGAATGACTCCTAACTAATGTCCTAGGCACGATAGATATTTTTTACAAATCCATGAGGTCTGCTGTGTGGCACATCCATGGGACCCTGGGCCTGCAGCCTGGTTTCTATTCCCTGGAACCCATCATTCTCATGTGGCAGTACTTAATATTGCAACAACTTGCCTTTTTGACCTTATTGAAATCTACAGAAAATCTCTTTTGTGAACCCCATATCAGGACACATAAACAGAAAGGAAACACTTTTGAAGAGAAAGAACTTTCTGGCACTCTGGGATCTTTTGTTGATTTACGAAGATAATTAACTCAGGGATAGCCATATGAATAACATTTTTATTAATTTTTTTCTAGGAATATTCTTAAGAATTTTACCTGCCATGGGGCTAACTTCTCCTAAACAGGGATTGAAACAAAACACAGATGATGTATCTGAATCAGACACCTAGCAAACCATTCTCACTCCCTATCAATACCATAAACAACAGCATAGTTTAATTTCAAAGTTCTATTTTAGATTTTTGTTTCTCAATGACTTTAAACCTTAAAATAGAAGTGTACCAAGTAGACACCTCATTTTTCAGTATAGAATTAAGTTCTGCCTGATAACGGATGGATACTTTCCACATTAATGTAAAATGTGAGCATGCATTTTGAGATAGTGTAATGCACTCCAGGAACCGACTGTGATATATTTAGATACTGATTAGAAGTAAAACTGATACATCACTCCTTATAATGTACATGAATAGTACCAGTGCATAACAGTGCCTCTTGGGACTGAGGTCATTTATTTTTCCTCCTGAATATATTGTTTATATCATGTTCACTCCCTCATGTTCTATATTAAATTGTTTAATGTAAGCCATAGAGAGCGAATGTCACTAAAGGGCTTTCCCTTCCCTTCCCCCCACCTTAAAAACTGAAGAATCAAATCTTCTAAAGCAGGTGATCTGTCAGTTTTCATTCTTGAATGTCACTGGTACGTATAGCTTTTCTTATCAGCCCATTTCACATTCTCAAATGAAATAGTTATTTATCTGTAACATCTGAGTAGAAAGATTGGGGGCTTCCAGATTTTTATAAAGGCTACTTTTGGAGTCCCAAATGTGACCTTAAGGAATGAAAGCTTCTATAAAAGTACTAGGAAAATTAATTCACTATTAATTTTTAATAAGAGTTTAGTAAGAGGTGAGAATTACTTAAATTCAAGTTGGTAAAAAACTGTATGATTCAGAAGATTTGTTTTTGTGTATATTAGTAGTGATGTAAGAGTAAAACAATTACATATCTTGGAAAAAAGGAGGATACAAAATTAGACTATTCTATTCCATTATCATAGCACCTCCTCAATCAAGAACTACAGCTGTATCCATCACTGTCTTTGAGGCCTTACATTGTATCTGGCACTGGGCATGAATTTCATTAACATCATCTCATACAATATGCACCAAACTAAATTCACTGAGCAGTGTTTATAACTATTCCACATTCAATATTTTACCCATCTTTATATCTCTTTTTTTTTTCTTTTTGGGTCACACCTGGCAATGCACAGGAGTTACTCCTGGCTCTGCACTCAGGAATCACCCCTAGCGGTGCTCAGAGGACCATATGGGATTCTAGGAATCGAACCCGGGTTGGCTTCGTGCAAGGCAAGTGCCCTACCCACTGTACTATTGCTCCAGCCCCTATCTCTGTTTTCAAAAGATCATTTGCTTCTGTTTTCTAACATTTCCCCTGCCACCACCTGGTCTAAGTGGTTTTAATTTTTTGCTCAGACCATTGAAATGGTTTTGCTGCTTACTTCTGGTGTCAATGGTATTCATCAGTGCTCTTGACCCAATAGTCCATAATTGTAGGCACACTGTTGGTGCTCACCTACTGCTTTTGAAATTAATTGTGGTCAAGGAGATGAGAGAGCTCTGCCCAGGTGACTTTGGCTTTCCAGGTCCATGTTCTAGAGTCCCTGTGTGAGTGACCATGCTGTCTTCCTTCTGTTAAAGGGACTGACAGTTATTCAAATAGAGGCTGCTTCATGCTGGGGCCCCAGAGGTAGAGTAGAACCCCCGCCAACTTATGAAGCTGTGGAATCTTTGCTTCATAAACAACTAAGATTTTGTGATTGCTTCTCACTTCCTCCTTTTATCTGCTTAGGAAATTTGAGTGGTTTTTTTTTTTTTTTTTTTTTGCTTTTTGGGTCACACCTGGCGATGCACATGGGTCACTCCTGGCTCTGCACTCAGGAATTACCCCTGGCGGTGCTCAGAGGACCATATGGGATGCTGGGAATCGAACCTGGGTCTGTCTTGTGCAAGGCAAACGCCCTACCCGCTGTGCTATCGCTCCAGCCCCGGAAATTTGAGTTTTATGGAGACTGAAACACCCACCTCTCCCATCTTCTTTTAAAAAGAACAGCTTCAGTGGCCACTGTTTGCAATGTCTCAACAAAGAATTAGACCCAAAGCCTTTGGATCTTTCAAGACGTTTTGAGCCTGTCATGGTCCAGCTTCCTTTTAGAATTCATTTTCTCTTGTTTTCTCCATCCTTTCCTTAAGATGCTTCATCCTTGCTGCCATGTGATTGTTCTTCCACTATTTCTGCCACAGAGACTTTGCACCTTGCTTTACTTCTGCCTCCATGGCTTTGGTCCAGACATTATGGTATTCCGCCTTGATTCTGATCTCTGTTCAAATGCCCCCTAGCAGTCCTGGGCTCTCTAACTCTTTCCCTGCCTTTTCTCCACAGTAGTTACCCATTTTTTACTCCTTGGTGGCGGTGTGTTAATTTCTTTGTTTCTTATCTCTATTCCTCTCCAGGGAAGGACTTCTTCCTGTTTCATCCACTGCTTCATCTCAAGATATGGTCACTGACCCATGCTACACTCTCAGTAAATATTTGTTGAATAACTGTGAATCTCATTTTTCACAAAATGAGACTCAGAAAATTGATGTAGTTCCACAAAGGTGACACAAGCAGTTTGTCAGGGAATCGTGAGCCAGCTAAAGTCTCTGTGCTCCTGTCTCTTCTCCAGCCCATGAATTTTGTGAATTCTGTCTGCATGGTGAGCCCGGTCTCTGGGTCAAACCGGCCCGCACTTTCTCTGGTTTTCATTTATGAGGCCTGAGGTTAGGATGAGTGGTTTTGAAACGTTCCATGCTCAGTTGTGGTTCATTTGTCATGTGGGTTGTAATCTGTTTTCCAACTCCGTCCCTGCAACATTCTCTCGTTGGGCTAATGGAGAAGGCTTGTCATATAATAAATAAAAAATCATGGGTGATCCCGAAGTCACCACTTGCCTTTAAAATGAAAGATTTCTGCACTTAACCTTGAAAATGCAAGTGTCTGCTGTTTGGGAGCTCACTTTAACACAAAAGGGATGTAGCTTTTTGAAGAGCCCCGGGTCTCTGAGGCAGGGAGGAACGCAGGCAGGTCTGGGCTGGGGTCACACACTCGGTGCTCAGAGGCTGTGCTGCCCCCACCCGGCTCAGCCTCCCATCCTCACTGATACTGGGCTTGTTCTGCTCACCAAGGAGAGGGACTGTTAACCAGCTAAGAGCCCAGTGGGGAGAGGTTTGTCAATAAGCGGAAGGCGTTCCTGGCTCATCCTGTGGAAGTCATTTAGTCGCAGACTATTGAAAGGGGGTTTGTTGAACAATATTCTCTGAGTCCTGCCCATCAGGCTGTCTGCATTAAACTTAGCAATGGTGAAACAAAAAGGACTCTTCCTGGGTCCCACTTCAAAGCTACTGAATCTGAATGGCTAGGAGCAAAGCCCAGGAATCCGCATAGTGAACTACCTCCCCAGGTGTTTTTCATGAACACTAAACTTTGGGTCGAGTTCAAACTTCTCATTTTATAGGTTTAGAGAAACTGAGGGCCAGGGATTTGATTCTTGTGGAAATGATTATGGTAAATTGCAACAAGGAAAGGTGAAAGTAATTTTCAGGATAAAATAAAGTTTTAAGAGTCATTATTCATCTCTCTCTCTCTCTCTCTCTCTCTCTCTCTCTCTCTCCCTCTCTCTCAGCACAAATCTCCTTCATAAAAAAATGTATCTATAAACAGAAAAACACAGGCTCATAGATGAAGCACAGGGCAAATAGAGGCTTTCCTCTAATATTCTCTGCACACCTCATTCTAGAATTCTTGATTTTCATCTGAAGTTGTAGCCCCACAAATTTTGCTTCTGTGTTGATTGACAGAATCAGGATTCCTAGGAGTTAGCAGCTTGATGAAGCGAGAGGATGAGTAAGAGATCGGAGAAGAGAGGAAAGAAAAATGAGTCAAAGCCCAGCAGTTTATTCATCAAAACAAATATTGTGGAACACTTTTCCAGAGGCTTGCCTTGCAAGAGGCAAGGGAGTAGATGTACCGTACGTTAGAGAAGCCAGTGTCTCTGCAGGAAACACCTAATTTTTTTTCCAGTTTAAAATACAGCTAAGAAGCTATCAATCAGTCCAGGAATGACTAATTATCGGGGAACAGAAGATTCTCTGTAGTTTATCCTTTGTATCAATACGTGAAAAAAAAAAATCCCTAGAATTCTATGGTCAAATGTGGATTTAAGTGAACAGATAAGAGCCTAAGTAAATGGAAGCACTCCTCCATCCCTCAAGGAAATTGGTGAGCTGCCCACATAATTTGCTGATAAAGGCCCATCTGTTAAAACAAAGTCGAGCTGCATTGGCAATACATTTCAACTAGGGCCCGTAAGTGGTTATTTTTCCTTGACAGTCCTGTTGGCTTTTTCAAAGCCCAGAAAACTATTTGAGAATGAAATATAGATGATGATATTGACTTTAAGTTAATGTTACACTCTTTTTTTTTTTTTTTTTGCTTGAAGAGAGAGAAAAAAAAAGTTCTCCAGTAAACACGGTTGCGTGATAAATTGTTCAGAGAATAAAGTCATAAGGAAAACTCAGCTCCGCAAATGACACACGTAGAAAAACAGCAGATGTCTGATGAAGTAAAGACCCAACTTATTGCCAAGACCTTGAAAAACAAAATTAATTTCCTTTCGTCTTTGATAATGGTGATGTAATGTGGTTAATAGGAAGAGCCTGCCACGCTCAAGTAGTTATAAAAGGAGGAACATTCACCAGGCACTGGGTCAGAATCGTCGGGTTTAGTTGCTATGACTCGCACTGCAGTGGTTGCTAGATGAGGTGGGAGAAAGAAGCAAAGGAGTTTGTTTTGCACTATTTGCAGCATAAATGGGCGCTTATTTTATGGACACTTTAAGGTAACTGTTTCATAAAGAGCAAAGAAAGAAAAAAGCAAAAAAAAAAAAGAAAGGAAAAAGCAGTGATATTGTTTGCTTCTGGCAATAATTTCAGATATCTGAAGCCTTTGAAAATCAGCATCAGTTGATAAGGTATGGGACAAAAAATAAAAGAGCAATATCTTACAGATTCCATTAAAGTTCTTTGTGAGGCGGAATGAATGCTTGGCTCTCAAGGTAACCATGGCACCAGGATAACCCTGGTATCCTTTTCTGAACAGGTGGAACTTGAAAACACATCACAGGCTGGTGCCATAGTACAGTGGGTAGGGCTTGCCTTGCATTCGCTCACCTGAGTTCAGTCTCCTTGTGCACTGCCAGGAATAAGCCAGGTGTGACTCAAAAACAGCCCCGCCCTTTCCCCCCCACCCAAGTCCAAAAAATAAACTGCAAGAGAAGATGTTTCTACCACTGAAGCCATTGAACAATTAATCCATAGGCGGTCCCCAATGTCTTCTTTCAGCCCCTCTTTATTTTTTAAAAAACTTTTTATTAGAGAATCACTGTGATGTACAGTTACAAACTTAAGAACTTTTGTGTTTGCATTTCACTCATACAGTAATCGTTTACCCATCCCTCCACTGGTGCCCATTCACCTCCACCAATGATCCCAGTATCCCTCTCACCACCCCCACCCCATCCCCTCTACCTCACCCTGCCTCAGCGGCAGGGCATTCCTTTTTGTTCTCTCTCCTTTTGGGTGTTGTAGTTTGCAATAGAGGTATTGAGTGGCCTTCATGTTCGGTCTATAGTCTACTTTTAGTTTGCATCTTCCAACCTGAATGGGTCCTCCCAGCATCCTCTACTTGGTGTTCCCTTCTCTATCTGAGCTTCAGCCCCTCTTTTAAAAAACAAGATAAAATTGACCCAAGTTTACTTTAAGGACCTTGTCTGGTATATTGTGTTTCAGGTTCTAGAGGCTGTTGGGTTTTTTGTTCCATTTTGACATAAGCTAAATGGCAGGATACTGAACACTGGTCACGCATCAGGATTGACCACACTCGCACTTTACTGCATCTCTGCTTTTTTTTTTTTTCCTGCTCTGAAACAGTATCCTTCCAGCACTGCTTCTCCACGGGACATATCTCTCCTCTGAGATCTGGTGGCCAGAAAGGGTCAGCGGGGAAGCCCCTGTGAATTTCTGGTGATGTGGGCTGAAATTTCCCTCTTTGAGTCTTCCCAGTGGGTGTGTTCCTAATGGAAGCTCCCTCTTCCGCAGTGTCTACACCAGCAGCAACTCAGCATAGCTCAGACTCCTGCCCTCCCTGCAGCCTCAGTGAACTTTCTCTAGACTTTGGGAGGCATGTTGTTATCTCTTTTGTGGGAGAAGCTGCTCCCTGAGGGAAGAACTTTGAGGCATGAATGGCAGGGTGGTTCTTTTCCAAACTCATCATAGTTTATGTTGAAATCTGGGAGAGAATGTGAGCTTTATCTGTCCTTTCCCTTCTATTTTCTCTTTTCTGCTTCTAAACCGTTGATACTATAAATATTCTAAAAGTCTGTTGTTTATTTCTTTCTCTTTCCCCCCCACTTGCTTCATCTGGTATAAAGTGTCGGTTATCTAGGAAGGAAAACTGACAGTGTACCTGTGCATCTAAACTATTTTGCTTTCATGAGAAGCTGCCTGCTGTGATGCTGTTACAGCAAGTAAAAGCAGCAGGGGGTGATAGAAACTGCTTGTGAAGCATGGTGCTGCAAAGCGGCAAATTCTCTTGTAGCATCTTGTCAAAGCTTCATGGCAAAGTCACAAATTAGGTAGTATAGGTCGCCCCATTTTACAGATGAGATGGCTAAGGTAGGACAAATTACTTCCTTTGTCCATGATCACAAACCAGTCTGTGTCCAAACAAGGTCTGAATGCTTTTTCCGTTAACCAACATGCCATACCACTTCTAGTACTTTCCAACAATGAATTTTCTCTGCCTTTTTTTTGCTATAATAATTATTATATTTTTTGCTATAATAATTATTATAGCAAAAAAAATTATTATAGCAAAAAAGGCAGAGAAAATTATTTTTTTATTATTACTATTATTATTATTCTCCTTATTTTTATTATTTTATTATTATTCTCCATTATTATTTATTATTTATATTTATCCTATATGTATTATTATTTAATAATAAATATCGTATATTTATTATTATTCTCCTATTATTTTTATAATAATAAAAATAAAATTATTATTATTATTACTGGAGAGCTGGTTCTAAAGGGAAAAAACAAATACTTTGGACAGATCCACCGGGCTGCCCAGAGCTGCTCCCAGGACATGGAGAAGGCTGGCTTTTCTGCTCTTGAGATACAGTTAAAAAGCTGTTCATGCTGGGGTTTCATTCATACAATGTTCCAACACCCATCCCTCTACCAGTGTACATTTCCCACCGTCTCTCTCCCTCACCCTTCTTCTTTTGGGTATTATGGTTCGTCTGGATATCCTTAAATACATCTCTATTCAGATCTAAAAGCATTTTTTAAAGAAAAAAATCTTTAATACCTAATTCTCAGCAGAAATACTTTATTTCCAATTATTTAATTTGTTTAGAAAAAAAAAAAGGACAGAACGTGCCAGGAGGCATTGGATTAGGGAGTTGACTGCCGAGCAACATACTTCCCATGCTTTCCAGGGGCCTAACACCTGGGGTTGTGCTGGGCAGTAAAGTGATTTGAATAAAGACTGTGGCTGGAGGACCCCGGGAGAACTCTCCAGCTGGTTCCTCTGCTTTGTGACTTCTCACTGGTCCTTCCCGGGATTTCCCGAGTCTTCCCTTTGCACCGTTAAAGGCTGCAGCCACTTCTGGGTTCTGCTGAAAGGAACGCCAGCCTGGAGATTGTGCTGTCACCCTTCCTCTCTCCAGCATGGCCAGGGATAATGCAAATCACCATGGATTTGCTATTTGCATTATTGTGATAGCACAGCGCTTAGGGCATTTGCCTTGCACTCGGCCGACCCGGGTTCGATTCCTCTGTCCCTCTTGGAGAGCCCAGCAAGCTACTGACAGTATCCTGCCTGCATGGCAGAGTCTGGTAAGCTCCCCATGGCATGTTTGATATGCCAAAAACAGTAACAACAAGTCTCACAATGGAGACGTTACTGGTGCCCACTCAAGCAAATTGATGAGCTTGATGACAGGGATGACAGTGACAGTTGTTGTTGTTATTATTATTATTATTTAACCCATAACCTTCTAGAACCAAGGAGAAGGGTGATGATACTGACACATGCTGATCTAACTGGAGACAAGTTTTATGTGCAAGCAACTCATCCCCATGGTGAAAATGTTCTTATTAAATCCAGCCATTTGCTTAATGCTTCATGGCGGTGCTCCAAGTGCCCTTTTTAAAAGATGGGCCAGGCTGTGGACACTCCCTCCTTACTATAAAGTAACAGGTTTGAAAGCTGTGGCTCTTTTGCTTGAACTGGGAGGTAGGGATATGTCTTCAAAATCTTCCATCGATTGCTATTTCAGCTGGGGATTTTTAGCTCAGTAGTCAAGCTTCGGAGTAGAAAGAAAGTCTGCTAAGCAGTGTTGTAAATCTTAAACCATTGCATTTTCGTACAAAGTCAGCAGAAAGGAGTAAGAACTTGGAAGCTCATTTCAAAGAAGAAAAGAATAAGATAGGAACTACATTTCAACTTCACACAGAAATTGGAGGAAGGATTAAAAGGCAGGTGAAAGGGACTAGATGCTCAATCTTTAGATACTCTTGTGATGAGGTCTAGGAAAGATGAAAGGGAAAAAAAATAGAGGCGTCCAGAGAGAACTATCTGCGGTAGACAGATTGAAAAAGAAAAGTAAGTTATCTGGATAAAAGGAAAGCAACTGTCTGAGGGTTGGAAGAGAAAATTATTTCCTTCTGTTATTCTCTAGAATATTATCCTAATTTTTTTTAGCTCTGTGTGGCATTGATGATATAGCTATTATAGAACAATTAGCAACTGTAAACTTCTACATAAGGATTATTTATTGGCATGTTAGTTTTTTAGCCCTGAACATTACCCTGGGTAGAGATTTAAAACAAAATAGAAGGAACTCACCTTTTATGTCCCATTCATATAAGATGTTTCTATAGGTACTCAAATAATTTTGCTCTCTCTCTTTGGTGTAAATGGGAATAGTATCTCGAAACCCGGAACAACACACTCCAAACCTTATGTAGTTGTATTTCTATGCTGCAATTAGCACTTGTCTTGAATGGGAATAGAGGGGTTAGGAAGCAACTTTATAAATAAAATTGCACAAATGCTTTTAAATCTTGCTAGGATATTCTCTGTGTATGCAGTCATGAGCTGATTATCTTTGCAATATTGCAGCGTTGGCTTTTCAAACCAAAGAGGTTTCATGCATGAATCTTCAAGATAGATGAGACAGGGGCCACAGAGATATAAGGCAGTCAGGGAGGTTGCCTCACATGATGCCAACCAAGCTTTGGTTCTGCTCACCATATTTGGTACCCAGGCACTGCCAGAAATGATCCCTAAGCTCAGAGCCAGAAGTAAGCCCTGAGCACCACTGTATGTGCCTCCTCCTAGCCCCTCAAAAAAAAGATAAGATGGACAAAGTTCAACTGGCAACTCTAATACTTCTTTGTTCCACATGTTTGACAAATCAACTGTAAGGCAATCTCCTCATCAGTAAAATAGGGAAAATGCCCTAACTCATGCCCAGAGCAGTGGATTTCTGTGTGGACTTATGTTATACACTGTATTACATACCGAAAGGCATTCATCGAACTATCACCATCATCTAGATTCCATTTATGTACCAGGCATTGCTTGGGTGCTAAGTCTTAGATTTTTGCCAAAGAGAGATAAAGTTCCTTCTTCTTAAAATTTAGATAGGGGTAGAGAGAGCTAATATCAAACAAATCATTAGCACAAAAGATTTTTTGATACTAAGTACTCTAAAAAGAAGTCTAAGGTAAATATGATAGAGTGCAAGCAGATGAAGGCGATGATTGAACCTTAGTGAGGAGGTTCTCTGAGTCACAAAGTAAGAGGGAAGATAAGAAGGATCAGGGGAGAGACTTCTACATGAAGGAAACAACAAATGCAAACACCTGTGGGTAGGAAATTGCTGGGTGAGCTTGAGAAGCTACCGTCCTGCCTGGCAGATGCCGAGGGAAATGGAGAGTGGTACTAAGGAGGACACAAAGAGCAAAGAATTGGAGAGAGGATGAGGGGGTCTTGCAGGAAAGCCTTGCTGCCATCAGCCCGCATGCAAGTTCCTGAAGGTGGGGGCTTCCAGGATAGGCTGCATTGCTTGTCCTTCAGACACCAACCAAGGGAAACATCAGGACAGAACGGAAAACGGGGCTCACTGAAAAGGAGCACTGGAAATTTGGCCAGAAATTTTGTTTCAAAAAATAAACAAACAGGGACTGGAGTGATAGCACAGTGGGTAGGGCGTTTACTTCGCACATGGCTGACCCGGGTTTGATTCCCAGCATCCCATATGGTCCCCTGAGCACTGCCAGGAGTAATTCTTGAGTGCAGAGTCAGGAGTAAACCCTGTGCATCACCAAGTGTAACCCAAACAGGCGAAAGAAAGAAAGAAAGAAAGAAAGAAAGAAAGAAAGAAAGAAAGAAAGAAAGAAAGAAAGAAAGAGAGAAAGAAAAGAAAGAAAGAAAACAAAGAAATAAATGGTGAGCCAGAGGGAAATGAAACATAGGAAAGTTAAAATGCACTTTATTTCTGTTTGTCCTCAAGAAGTTCCTAAAGTTATATATATATATAAAAATATAGATATTTGACAATATACTAAAATATTTATAGTCTTATATTTGTATAATTGTTATATAAAATATATTAAGCCTCTATGTAAATAAATATATAAAGTTTGCTTTCTATAGATTAGCTATTATATATATAGAGAGAACTATATTTCTATTAAAGTCTCAAAATTATTTTATTTTGTAGCAGTTTAATGTTTTTGAGCATGGGAACATGCTATATTTCCTAGAAATAGGTTTGCAGGCTCAGCTCAATTTCCCAAGACCTTGACCTTCCCACCCATTTTATTGAGATACTTTGACTTACAATACTGGTAATTGATACTTTTATGTCATCATATTCATCATCCACTTCCCTCCGCCAGTATCCCAAAGATCACTCCCATCCCCCATACACTCACCCCTGCCCCTGACCCCGTAAGGTCAGTTTCCCAGAATTGCCCATCCAGAGCTCACACACTAGGCGACTTCTTACTAGGTGACAAGAGCACAGAGCATACAGCTCCTTAATACTGTGGGGGGAAGGCATTATGCTAGTGAGACCAAAGCAGTGGGGCCAGACTCTGGTGACTGGTTACCTATTTTTTTCCAAGGCCATGAATTCGTTTTGCTGGTGCAGGCTCATGTGCTTTTGGTCCTGAGGAGCCCAGGTGAGCATGTCAGTGGTGAGAGCAGCTGTCTTGTGGCCACAGGCATGTGGAAGAGCAGTTAATTGCTCCCTCTGGCCCCATAGAGACATTGTGAGCCAAGGCTCCTTCTTTGTCAGCAAAAATCTTCAGCTATTTGAGAAATTCCTCGGAAAGGCATATTCTAGGGAATATTATTCTTCGTGAAGACTCATTGGGCAAGTCAGTTCTCCCTTTGTTTGCTAGCACACTCTGTTTTCTTGACTCTATTCAACAATCTGGCCTTGATTATACTTTAACATAAATCTCAGCATGTTGCAAAAGATATTTTGCACTGTGGAGGGCAGGAAACTAATCTGATTTTCTTGATAGGGAGACTAAAATCAGCCTTTCGTCTGGTTTGGGTCCCCCCCCCCCCACTCCCACCTCATCCCTGCTGCCACCTCCCAATTACCATCACCACTGCTGCTTTGGCCTTAGGTGGCCTGAATGAGAGATGTCCCACAAGGTGGACCAGTGGTACTGATCAGTCTTAGGCCAGGGAAACTAAGCTTTGTCTGCTGGCAGGCATCGGTTCCAGGTGAGTTCGCCGAGAGATGTGAGATGTATGCATCCAAAGGCTCTCTGACTTTGGAACTTTCAAGGTCAACTACTTGAGAAGTTCAGCAATAGTCATTGGATACAGGGTCTGAAGACAATTGCAAATTCCCTAGGAGAACAAAAAGCCTTTTACTCCCCTTCTATAGGGGTAATACAAATCATGCTAGGAAGAGAAAAGTAAGAACAATGGTCTGTTCCTGATGACAGATAGACATGTCAATAAATCATGTTAGTCTGCTTTAAAATGGTGCATTTGAACATTGAGAAAACTAATGTATAACACATACATTAATCCTGAGGGTAGTAAGAATGAGGGAGGAAGGCACCTGGGATCAAGGGAATTGTTTCTTGGTCCCGCCAACTTACTCTGTGATCTGTGTTGCCTTCCATGAAATTCTGGCTTCCTTCTAACTTACCAGAATTGCAAGAATGAGGGGACAGTGTTTTAAAAATAATATAATTGGAGAGGGACAATGTAAATATTCTCTTGGAGAAATCAAACATTCCTCAATTCACATACATGGTTGGGTGGAGACCACTGCGAGAGATGCTGCAGAAGAGAAAGGGTATTTGGCTGAAATGAAAAATAGTGAGCTGGTAAGGGAAGTTGCAAGTATATTTGTCTCAGGTTGGCAATTCATAAGCTGGTTCAGGACTCAGATGCCTCCATCCAAATGCCAGCATTTTGAGCCACATCCATGACCCTAGGGAAGATAGTGAATAATTTTAGGACTCACTTACCTCATTTGTTAAATAGTACCTGTTTCATAGGACCCTGATAAGAATTAAAGGAAATGATATGGAGCTTGTCCAGTGCATAGCTCCATGCTAATAAATATGAGCCGGCCATAAGTAGTAGCTATCAATATTCATTCAGTCCAGTTTAGAAGAAAATATACAAACAGCTGACAATGAATCTACATTCCTCCACTGGGCTTAAAACATAAGCTGACATACCCTGTTGTCTGTGTTCTGGGCTTAAGCTGTAACTGCTCTATCACAAGACACAAGTTTTGTGTCTGGTCTAGGTCACTGGTTTACTTTGCTTTCTCTTACATAGATCTTAAGTCAGAGTGGTTTAATATACTCCAATGATCATCATTAAATCTTTAATTAATAGCTTAAGTTTACCTAAATAAATATTTGCATACATTATAAAGAGGAAAATAAAAGACTTATCTCTAGAATTATGTAGGTGAGACAAGAAGGCATGTATACTGCATGTACAGTATATATTAGTTAATGGGGCACTTAAATGGCCATATTTCTAGCAAGTCCTATAAACTATATAAGCAATTCAACTCGTTTTTGTTTTTAAATTTTACATTTTTTTTGCTTTTTTTAATCAAAGCATTTTATTTATTTATTTATCTATCTATTTTTTTGGGGGGGTCACACCCAGCGATGCACAGGTGTTACTCCTGGCTCATGCACTCAGGAATTATTCCTGGCAGTGCTCGGGGGACCATATAGGATGCTGGGAATTGAACCTCAGTCGGCTGTATGCAAGGCAAATACCCTACCCACTGTGCTATCTCTTCAGCACCAGCAATTCAACTCTTGATGTTCTGTTCCTTTCATGGAATAAGATTTAGAATCATGGAATAGTACAGCAAGTAAGGTGCTGCCTTGCACATGGCTGATGCGGCTTTGATTCTTGGCACTTTGTATGGTCCCCGAGCCTGCCAAGAGTGATCCCTGAGTGTGGAGCCAGGAGTAAGCCCTGAGTACTGCTGGGTATGTCCCCAAACAAGCAAACAAATAACAACAACCAAAATAAGGATTTAAAATCAAAGGTACAGTCAAAGATAAAGGAGTCAATGAAATTGAGTTAGATGAATTTACTCATGGGCTTAAAAACAGCTGGACTGTCCAAAATGCAAGGTCTCCTGAATTTAACTTGTTTAGTTTGTGACACTGTTTGGTCTGTAATTTCATATTGTTGCCTCTGAAGTGCATTGGGATTCTTTAAACTGAATGGTGAAAGAAGCGCATTAATTTTTATTGCACTTCCTAAATTGCAATGTTAATTGTTAAAATTGGATTCACTTAGGTAGTAAAGTATTAGGTATCTCTCCTAATCTTGCACACTCAATTGGGCTGGAAATGCTTTTGGAAGGTATAGAAAGTTCAACTGGACATACTTCTCTTTTTCAAGAGAAGTGCTTAAGATGGACAAAGACTAGAAAAGTGTTTTGGGGATCTATTTGGCCACTTTTGTTTTGTAATTTAGAGTGTTAACTATTTTGAATGCTATACCAAATTTCCATAGTTTTCAGAATAAAAGGCATAGCCATCAATGGGCTGCTTTTCTATGGCACAAATAACCCCTGGAGAAAAATATTGGAGCATTCTGTTTATTCCCGTGTCAAAAGTTTATTGATGGAGTGAGCTCTCCTGGCGCTCAGGCAGCCTTTGATCTGCCAGGGAGAAATTGGGTTTGGGATTTTGTCGGAAGGGAGGAGAGGAGGTTGGGGAAGGACCTGGAATGTAATGGCCCTTGTTTGTTATCTGCGGTGACCAGAGATCCTCCTGACACGGGCCAGCTCAGAACTGCCTCGGGAGTGGAGGCCTGGGCGAGGGCTGTAGGAGCCTAAGGCAGGTCTTTGGCATTTTCAGCAGAAGCACTTAGTTAAAGCTGCTGGAGTGATTTCTTGCTGCTAATAGATTTGTTTCTTTAGAGGCAGATAAGTAAAGGAAACGATGACTTTTAAGTGAATAGTTCCCCTGTGCGGGGGGGGGGGCTGGTTAGTGTCAGTTCAGTGGCAGGAAATACCAGTGGGTTGGTTTCTTCTCTCTCTCTCTCTCTCTCTCTCTCTCTCTCTCTCTCTCTCTCTCTCTCTCTCTCTCTCTCTCTCTCTCTCTTGCAGCCCGGTGACAAAAGACTTTGCTGTCTTCCCTCCCCCCTCCCTACCTTCCCACCCTCACTCCTTCTTGCCTACAAAACCCAGACTGCTGGCCCCTCTGCCTGCTGGTGGAGGGCCAAGGCTTGTCTGAAAGCCGTTTAAGTAATTGCTCATAATTGCACAGGTTTTCCCGACTGGGCTTTTACCTCTCCACCCCTGAAATTAAAAGGGGCCAAAGATGTGTGACCTTTTTTTTCTAATGGGATGGGTTCTGGAACAAAGGAATTCAAGGAGGAGGCCCCAGGCCTTTATCAGGGTTCATCTCTGACAGCTGGCCTGGGGGAGAGACAAGGATTGTCCTTTTTTTTTTTTTTTTAAAATTAGAATTCCTCCTCCCCTCCAGGTTTTGTGTGGTGTGTTGTGTCTTAAAGTTCCCACTTCTCTCTTTCCCTCCGCTCTACCTGGATACAGTTTGTTTTTCTGTCTCTGTAGCCCATGGGGAAAAGAAAATGGACACTCTGGTGGAGGGTGCACTCTTGGAACAGTGTACCCATAAGAATCTTACCAGTGACAGTATTGTAAATCATGGTGCTTAAGAAGAGAGAAGAAAAGATGTGTTTGCTTGGTGTCAAGCACCGCTGAATTCAGTTCTGAAAAGAAATTGACTGGTAACACCACGTGACCACTCTGTAGGCGTGTGATTCCCTGTTGATGAGGGCCTTGGATAACTCACTCAGCTTCTCCGAAACCCAGGGTCCTCACTCGGAAAACAGGGCTAATGGGATAATGCCACCTGTCAGAGGGATTGGAGATAACTTAGGCTTGGCACCAAGGAGCCCATGCATGCGCCTCTATTTCCTAAATATAATTTCCTGATGTCATTTAACTCCCCTTCCTTTTATCTCTCTAGCTGGGGACAGACAAGTCACAGGCCTCAAATTTTTATGGCCCAATTAGTTAAAGACCCATCCAAATACAAAAAAGAACTTTTAGAGTCCTGTATTATTAATCTACATCAGAATCACCTGCAGAGTTTTAAAAGCAATGAACACCCAAGTCCCATGTCCAAAGACTGGCTTATTTATTCTGGGTAATAGCAGTAATTTTTTTTTTTTTTTTATGCAACCAGACTTGAGAACTTTGGATCTTGAACCACTAATTTCTCAGATAAGATAACAGAGGTGAACAGAGATCTGTTAAGTCCTTTTGTTTGCTTACTGATTCTTCCACCTATGCATGCAACACGGAATAAATATTGAGTGTTTACTATCAGATGGAGAATGTTCTAAGCACTGGAGCTAAAGTTAGTGCCTTGATCTTGTGGGAGGGTCTAAAAATCTGGACTCAGACCTGTCAGGGGACACTGCATTTCACTGTGTAACATGTACAGATTTTATGCCTTCTTAATTTTTTTCCAAATGGGGTGTGACCAGTATGTGAAGCATTAAAAAAAATTGTTTGGGTCAGAGAAATAGTACAGTACAGAGTTTAAGGCAAATGCCTTGCATGTAGCAGACCCCAGTTTGATCCCTGGTACCATATGGTCCCCTGAGCACTTGAGTGATCCCTGAGTACAGAGCCAAGGGTAAGCCCTGAGAACCCCTAGTTATGGCTGTAAGGCCCTTCCCTACCCCCACCACTGTGCTGGTAGTAAAAATAGGGTGTGATGATTATTCAGGGGGGCTGGATCGATAGCACAGCGGTAGGGCATTCGCCTTTCACACGGCCAACCCATGTTCCATTCCTCCGCCCCTCTCAGAGAGCTCAGCAAGCTACTGAGAGTATCTAGTCCCCATGGCAGAGCCTGGCAAGCTACCCGTGGCGTATTGGATATGCCAAAGACAGTAACAATAAGTCTCACAATGAAAGACGTTACTGTACCCGCTTGAACAAATCGATGAGCAACGGAATGACAGTGTGATTATTCAGGGATAAAGATTATTTGGTAAAATAAGGTAGTTCTATTCCATCATTTCTTTTGGTGGTTGTGCCCAGGGATCACTCCTGGCAGTGCTCAAGGGACCAAACATGGTGCTTAGCATCAAACTCAGGTCAATCGCATGCAATACAAGCACCTTACTCTTACATGTGTATTATCTCTCATGCCCCAAGGTACTTTTTCATATCAGTCAACAGTCACACCTGAGGTGAAGAGAAATTGTTCACTAGATTCTGGGTTCTAGGGATTTAGGCTTTCAGTCCAGTTCGTTTCTTCTCCAGGCCATTTCCGGTGATCATCACTGAATCCTAGCATCACAAAATCTGCATGGGTAGACTCTTCATGACCCAGTCATTCTCTCCACGCTGTCCTCTTGCCCTCAAATTTGCCTCGCACATTTGGGCATAGCTCGTGAACTACAACCAGATTCGAGGCCTAGAAATTCTGCTGATGCAAACAGAATGGAGACAAAGTGAAAATTCTCTGCCTCGGTTTATGCTATTATAGTTAATGATCTGTCAGTGTTTCCATTATAAACCCCTGCTTTTGGGGATGTATAACCCAGTCATAAACGTTCTCTCCAGGCTGAGCCTTGGAACTTGTGATTTCAGCCTGGGAGCACATGTGTGTGTTGGTGTGTGCATGTGTTTTTACAAGGATATGAGGGAAAAAAATGAGTTAGCCATTTTTTAAGCAAAGGATGGTGAGAAATGGGGAGGGGGAGGTGGTAATTGATTGCAGATGCTCTTTTGATGCTGCCAAGACTTAAAAACTGCTGAGTTGCTTTGCCCCCCAATTGGGGATATGAAGGGTTGAGATCCTATTTTGTGCCTTAATTCTGTGCAAGAAATATTAATTGACAGTATAAAAATCCACACACAAATGGCAAAAGATGGAGTTGGGTAGCTTCTTCAAGAACAGGAATTGGTGGGAAGGAGACTAGGGACACTGGTGGTGGGAAATGTTCACTGGTGGAAGGATGGGTGCTGGAACATTGTATGACAGAAACCTGATCATGAAAACTTTAAATGAATCCCTGTGTATCTCACAGGGATTCAGTTGAAAAATAAATAAATAAAAAAAATAGAAAGTCAGAAAGAAATAAAAGAATAAGAATGGTACTTTACAAAGACAAATTACTCTTCACATGGGCTGGTTATTAGTCTCCATCTCTTCTTGTTGTTCTATTTTAATTAGTAGAAAAAGGAGAAGGGACAGCAGGGGTTTTGAAGAACCATTCTAATTTTTCAATAATATTCATCATTTTCATGGTGTGTGCTTGATGGGTGTGTTGACCATTTTCCTTTCGAATCTAGAATTTTGAAAGACTTTTGGATTGAATGAGAATTATGTTCTAACACTGATCCACAAGGCACCACACTGTTCAATGTTGGTTAGCATTCAGGAATCCAACAATCCATGAAACTCAAAATGTTATAAACTTCGAAGTGACTTTTTAGAGCAGAGGTCAGCAAACTTTCCCCCTAAGGAAAGGAGCAGAGAGATACTTTAGGTTTTATGGGCCATTCTCCAGTATAATTATTCAAGTTGGCCATTGTAGCTTGAAAGTAGGACAATATGCAAATAAACTGGCTTGACTGTGTTCAAACAGAACCTAAAGATTCTAATTTCATGTAATTTTAATGTTACAAAATACTTTTTCTTCTAAGATACTTTTTTAGATAGCCAGGCAAAACAAGCAAAATCTCATTTTGCAACTGATTCTTCACCCACTCTTCCCAGAAGATAATGCTGCTAAAAAATCCCAAAATGCCGATTTTGAAATCTGCAGGAGAGACCATGGCCAGTAAGATCATAACCTATTGCCCAAAGGCAAGTCCATGAGTCAAGCATGCAAACCCCATGCCTGGGAACTTCCCTCCTGACTGCTCTGCACAGATGAGAATTGTCTTCACTTGGACATCTCCAAACCATGAGCCAGTGAGGACAGAGGTTTGTTTCCAACTTTGCCTTTCACACCTATGGGGATAACGCTATCAATATGCCTTGGATATAGACACTGGTACTTTTCGTTGTTGTTGCAGCTGATTTTGAGATCACATACTTGAGATCACTTATCTTGGGCCACTTCCTCTCTTTCTCACTTCATGTGGACACTGATAATCTTGACACCGCTCCCTGGGTCTGGCATGTCCTCTCCAGTGACTGGTTCTTGTTCTAGCCTCAGCTGAAATGTCCCCTTCTCTGCAGAGTCTCCCCACCTTAGCGCCAGCTCCCAATCCCATTGCTCTATTCCAGGGATTTGTAAACTGCATCCCAAGAGGCCAGATTTGTTTCTGTATGGCCTGACAGCTGAGAGTGATATTTGTATCTTTTAATGATGTTGGGGTAAGAGGTGGAGGTGGGGAACATGGTCAGGAGAAGAAAAAGTATTTTGTAACATTAAAATTACATGAAATTAGAATCTTTAGGTTCTGTTTGAACACAGTCAAGCCAGTTTATTTGCATATTGTCCTTCTTTCAAGCTACAATGGCCAACTTGAATAATTATACTGGAGAATGGCCCATAAAACCTAAAGTATCTCTCTGCTCCTTTCCTTAGGGGGAAAGTTTGTTGACCTCTGCTCTAGTCTTCTGAGAGTCATTTACTTTCTCTATAGCATTTGTCATTCCATTCACTATCTTATTATCTGCTCTGTAATTCTTTTGTCTGCCTCCCCAGTGGAAGCAGTCTTTTCTGTCTTCTTCATTGCTGCGTAGTTCAAGATAGCAAATAAATATTCAAAAGATAGGTGCTGAGCATGGAGAACTAGAATAATGGGCAGGGTGTTTGACTTGCAAGAGGGCAACCTGGATTCAATCCCGGGCACTCCAAGCCTCACCAGGAACACCTGAGTACTGCCAGCTGTGGCCCCCAAACCAGACAAACAAAAAATTAGGTATGACACAAACAAATGAATTAATGGCTCTAGTTTTCTGGATCAAATGATTGGCTTTGAAGTTTGTCTTGGTTCAGCCCTTCCCCCCCACCCCCCAGCTCCCACTCCCCCATTCATGCATTTCAGTAACTCTTTACAGGGCCAACTGCATGGTGGGCATTTGTGACTTTGTGACCCTGGCATACCTATCCATTCTCTTTCACTGGAGCTCGATCTGTCAGCTGCCTAACCTGCACTGCTGTGGCGGAAGCTCCCATCAGCCTGGCAGACTTCCCAGCTTGTCAGCTGATTCGGCTTCTGTCTGAGGCAAGGTCTCCTGCTCTGTGGTGCCCTTCCCTGAGCAGGGCACCTGAGTTACACCACTCACAGATCTGATTTGCCTCTTGGAATGACCCATCTGCCCTCCCTGGGGAAGAGGAATCTGTTCTAGTGTTGCTCATTCATGCACAACCCTTGCTTTCACTTGTGTCTGGGCAATCCTCCTTCACTACATTCCCATTCATCCGGGCTTGCCCCGGCTGCCTCCCACTCACACCTGCAAATGTCGTTCGCATAGCGTTGGATTCATCATTACTGACCTGAAAGCATTCTCTTGAACCACAGCAGCGAACTCTGAGAGAGGAGGGCAAGAGTCTGAGGGGGTAGGAAGGTGGGAGCACATTTCCCTTCCCTCCTCCTCTTTCCTGCCTTCTCTCCAGATGGGCTTCTAAGTAGGAAGCTCCGTGGAATAAATGCTGAGTTTATTAAAGGTGTTTTTAGGAACTTGTAACAGTCTGCTTTTATTTGGTATCATAGCACCTGGTGATGATAGGAAGTAAATTGTCCCTTGTGAGTTCATATAGCAATAGTTTCACCAAGTAAGATGTTGAGTAGCTTAGGTTTAAATGCAAAAGAAAGAATACAATTCATCTTTAAAGAAGTCCTTCCTCACAAAAGAAAGAATACAACTCATCTTTTAAGAAGTATTCCCTCATGAATTAAAATAAAATGCATCCCACTTCCCCTAGCATTTTTGGTGCCAGAGGTTGAACCCAGGCTCTCAAACACGCAAAGATTGTACTCTACTCCTATCTACATCCTGGGCCCCTAAAATGCCCATGGCTGGGGCTGCAGTGATAGTGCAGTGGGTAGGGCATTGGCCTTGCACGCTGCTGACCCAGGTTCGATCCCTGGCATCTCATATAGTTCCCTGAGCACCACCAGGCATAGTTCCTGAGTGCAGAGTCAGGAGAAACTCCTGAGCATTGCCAGTATGACCTAAAAAGCCAAAAACTCCCAAAATGAAATGTGCATGGTGGGAGGCAGGAGGAGGTTGAGTATCCTGCAGTGCTCAGGTTACTCCAACAGTGCTCAGGGGACTATATGGTGCCAGGGATGGAACCAGGACTGACATGCGAGGCAAGCTCTTTAACCCATGTATGATATCTTCCCCCCCCCAACATTCATTTTTATACTTATTTGGTTTGTAATTACAGTATCCAGATGGTCTGGGTTTTCCAGGCTAGCTCTGGTTTAAAACATGCTTTCTTAAAATCATTAATTCTAAGATGAAGTTGATGAGACTGATTGCTATTTCTGTAAGATTTTATTCTTATTATTCTGGTGTGTAAGTGGGGTTGGGGGAGCGTTTCCGAAGCAGTGTTCAGGGAGTTTGGGGGCCACTCTTTATGATGCATAGCTGAGCCACAGAGGCTAAATTATTCACTGTTGGATCAGTCAAGGTGCTGGTGCTGCTCAGGTCCCGGGGTGCTGGGTGGGGACTGATGCTATACGAGGGATCATGCTGGGCATCACAGGTGTGCCCTGTATGCACCCCAATTCTTTGACCCCAGCCCTTTGTGCTGTCTTCCTGGCTCCAATCTGTGAGATTTAATCGGAAAAACTCCTCTTTTTTGGCATCCTTTAAGGCATGTAATGGATTTCCCAATTTTCCTAGGGACCATAAGGAACCGGCAGGCATCAGAGATGGTGGGGTCTGTTAGAGAAGTTGAGGACAGCTGTTGAACAGGCTGATGTGGAGATGGAGAGAAGATGAAACCTACTAGCTGTAGCTCATTGACTTGCATGCGTAAGATCTAGGACTCCTCGTGCGTTGCGTTCATTCTGCCTCTGGGTTCTTAAACCTCAGTCTGTTCCTTTTCCTGCAGAGCCTCCAAGAACACCAGAGTAGAAAGTTCAAATAGAGGCTAATGCCATTATGTTGGCCACCTGGCAACCCCAAACACTGAGAAAAGCTCCAGGCCCATGTGGGTGCTTCATAAACATCATTTAACATTTAATGGCGGGAAGAGACTAGTAAATGTGCTCTTGGTTGGCAAGAGGAGAGGGAATCTGATCTCTTTCTTCTGACACTTAAGCCCTGTTTTTTTCCACACACAAAAACACACACAGCCAGCAAGAATAGAGGAGACACATATAGGAGATTGAAAAAAAGCAATTCATAAGGGCTACAAAGAAAATTTCTGCTTGTTTTGGTCAGGTGGTCACTCAAAATACCCAGAGTGCGATTCATTCTGGCATTGTTAAGCACAAAGCCTGGGATCTGGCTGGCCAGTCGGTTGCAGAAATCTAGAGCGTTTGGAGCACTGCTTGATGGAACTTTCCTAAGTAACCTGGAAAGTGGGTGTTGCCCTAGAGTGTCCCAGTTTATTACCTGGTGAGAGGGCTCAGGCTGAAGGGAAAGAACTTCGAGTGACTATTTCCTGATTAGTAAGATGTGTGTCCATGGGACAGGGAGATGTGGCTGTTGGTTGGTGAAACTGTAGATCTATACCCCTGATACTTCCTAGAGTAAGATATGTCAATTAGACCAGTGCCCTTCAACCTTTCTACATCTTCAGACCAGCGCTGGTCCAGCACACCACCCCACATACCAGCAAGTAGAAAAGGCAGGAGACCAATGTTTTTCAGCCTTTTTACCCTGGTGGATTGGTGCTTGTAGATGACTGGATTAGGCACCTCTACTCCATCCCTGAGACCTTTCTTCTCCAGGTTTCAGAGGCAAAGGCTTGTGTAAATAAATCAAAGCTACAGATAAAAATGAGGACCAGAGAGGACCTGATACCTTGGCGTTACCTTGGTTACAAGTGGCTCCAACCACTGACCATAGCTTTGTATCGATATTATCATCATCCATCTTTAGGAATAAAGCCCTGCATGCACACCACGGTTAATTTGTGTCACTTTGTTCAGCAGGAGCTTGGATTTCCCCCAGATGAGCAAAGACAATCTTTCCCTCTTCTCTCTAACCCTCTGGGTTTAATGCCTCCTTTTATCTCCTTCATGTGGCAGGTCCACATGGCCTCTGGGTTTCTGGCACTTTGGTGGGAGACCAGATATACCTGAGCAGTGACGGATCTTGTCAGCCTTTCCATATTTCTTCCCTAACCAAAGAACCCATTTGATGACCAGTACAATTCCCCAAGGCTAACTTCTGTCTTCTAACATTTTAAACTGCATTTCCCCTCTTGCCCACAATCTTGGGGCACAGGATTTAGTAGGACATGTTTAATACATGCCATCTTGATGGAGGGTGAGTTCACACAGTGGGTGGGGGGCATTCCTGGCATGAGGCTCTACACAAGAATGGCTAGTAATGACTTAAGTATCCATGGAAAATGATTGCGAATCAGATACATACATCATCCTGCTAGACACAGATGTACCCCCGCCTTGCCTTTTCCTTTGCCAGCTGCCCCAAATACTGATAACTCCTCCAAAGTGAGGGGAAACATGGCTGAAGAAAAGCCAAAATGGATATAAGTAATGGGTTTGAGCCAATTGCAGTTAAAATATATACACACGCATTTCATAAGACATAGAACTATGTCAGGTTTGCTGAATACCCTCCCAGAGTTTTGGAAAATACCTAGTCCCCAGAGGGGCTCTGAAGCTTAAACTTTATTGACTTCAGGATAGATCTATCGCTGATTTAATTAGATTAAACTTTGCCAAATGAACATTCCTGGTTCAGTGGTGAATCATTGTGTAAAACATCTGTGTGGATCACACATTAGGGGCTTCAGGAATGTTTGCTGAATGAATGAGTAAGAGAATGGCAAGCCCACTGTGATTAAGCTTGCTTGAACAACTAAGAAGCATGAGGTTTATCATTCATGGAAATTTATTTTTTATTTTCCATATTTTTTCCCTACCCTCAGACTTTAGATTGGGAATTAGTACTAGATAGTTTCCATTAATTAACTCTATTACTGGTTAGTTAAAGAAACTGGAACTGGGGGCTGGAGTGATAGCACAGCA
The DNA here is from genome assembly GCF_027595985.1 of Sorex araneus. NCBI lineage: Eukaryota > Metazoa > Chordata > Mammalia > Eulipotyphla > Soricidae > Sorex > Sorex araneus. The sequence goes on from NC_073304.1 coordinate 45,599,594, forward strand.
GGGCAAACAGGGTGTTTGCCCATGCAGCCGACCCGGGTTCGATTTCCGGCATCCCATATAGTTCCCCAAGCACTGCCAAAAGTAGTTCCTGCATGCAGAGTCAGGAGTAACCTCTGTGCATCACCAGGTATGACCCAAAAAGTAAAAAAAAGAAAAAGAAAAAGAACCTGGACCTGGGCTGAAGAGCACAGAGCCACAAATGGGCCCAGAGAACAACTGTATCTTCCTCCCCAGAGAAACTGGAACATATTTACCATTTAATCGTAAATATAAATACAATTAAGTTGGCATCTGTTGAAAATAGGTCCAGAAAGCAGGTCTATTGATTCCTGATGAGGAAAGCAAAGAGTTCCCTTTGTGAATAAAAACAGAGCTCCTAGCCCTTCTGTGCCCCAAACAGCCAAACAGGAATTATCATATGGAATTATATAGTGCTGAATATTGTCCACTGTGGGGTGAAACCATCTGTCAGCTACTGGAAGAGAAAGAGAAGGAATCCACTTCATTAACTGAGTTCTGACAAAGGCAGTTCCCAGGGCCTGGGGCAGCAGGCAGAGGTGAGGTGAGGTGGGCCATGGATGAACCAGGCTCCTCAGACACTCTGATGCAATACTCCCAAACCCACCCAACAATCCTTATTTCTACCATGGGGCTGTGATTTTCAGAGCCTCTGTATTATGCCTACGATCCTGAGGTTGGCTGTGTCATGGCTGCCTCTCTTCTTGATGATGTTCAACTCTAGCTTGAGCGAGCACTTCCCTCCTCCCTCCATCACCACTGTGTCATCTTCCGCACACCTGTTCTACAGGCAGAACAGGCTGTTCTACTTTTTTGCTGGTGCTACAATGTGTCCTCCTGTCTAGAATGTCCGTATCCTCTGTGTTTCCATATCTGGTCCCACTCTGTTTTGAAGTCTAAACAACATATTGTTTCCCAGCCCCTACTCTCCAGGGTTCCTCATTACTTGCTCTTCTTACATTTATTTTCTGCTTCCCCCATCTCCATTAAGGAGCATTACTAGCTGATCCTAATGAGTATTTTTCTCTATTGTTTGGGAGGGAAAATCCAGTTCTACCATAGAATAAAAACAAATAGACCAGGTGTAACTCATGTGTTAAGCATAGAGAGTAAGTGCCTGTTTGGCAAATAAGTAGAACATATCAGTGCGAACGTAGACAGAAACTGATGAGAGGAACAAATAGTCACTAAATAGTTAGATACACTAAACGCACAGAGGTGCTAAATATTTGTGAGATCTAAATCATATACCCATTAACACACCCATTGTAGTCCTCTGTGTCCTTTACCCAGAAGAGCAAATGTAATTCATGATGGGTATAGTAAGACCAGAGAGAATGCTTTAAGCCCAGTTGTCTTCATCTGCCAGACCTCTTGTCTATATGTCTACTTTGATCTTCACAATGATACCATTGATGGAGAATCCAAAATTGGGTGTCCTGTGCAAGGACACAGTGCAAGCATCCTAATTTGTGCTTGCACTGTGTCCTAATCTGTGATAACTTACCCAGTCTCTTTCTACTTTGTTTCCTAAAACTGTATGCTTTCAATTCACTTAATGAATCATGTGATTCAACATAGGAATGTAGTCTGAGAGCCTTTCTGTTCCACAATCCCTAGGAAAATTTGCCTGGTAGGAGACTTGGAGGCTCTCATTGTTTGGCACCCAATACCCCAATGAATATTAAGGACAGAGTCCATGAATGGACACACAACAGGATTCAGAATGGTCTCTCATGGTCTTTTCAGGATGTTTTTTTCTCATTCTACCTACAGAAGACAAAAATCCATGAAAACCAGACTATCATTGCTGCATTTTATGCATACACGATATTCTACCCTTTGGGGAGTGCTAGAAGAACCTGTTCCTATCTTATAAGACAATAAATGGAGTAAGCCTTTGGAGACAGGTGGATACTGCACAGAGATTGAAGACAGAAGGCAAAGATGAAAATGTACAGGTAGAAATGCCATTTCCGAGAAATTGGGAATGATGAGAATCATGATCTAAGCATCCAGAAATAAAGTGGAACAACTCAGGAAGGAAGCCGAGAAGTACAGGATTGGGAATTCAACCGGGAGTGTAGTGTGCAGGAAGAAGTGTTGGAATAGGTAAAGCTGAGGGGAACCATTATATGGAACGTTGGAAAATGTTCTGGTCTAGTATAGAAATGAATTCTGTGTTAGCACCAATTAAGGAGGGGCCTGGGGGCTCAGAAGTCACTGCCTCATGAATTTGCAAAAACAGACAGTTTCCACTGCTATTGGGGTTTTACTTCTATTTGTGATAGGTTAATTATCCATGTATACCACTTAGTTTTAACCATAGATTTCTTCTATATTGTTTGATGCATGTATTAATAATAATAATCACATCTTTCTCCTTTCTTAAATTGATTCCTTGAAGTATTAATAAGCAAACAAATACTCAAACAATTAAATGAGATTTCCTTCTATTGATGGTCTGTGACCATTTTGAAAAATAACATCTGCCCTCAACTTGGCTCCAGAAGATTTTATGAGCATTAATGACATGTCTGAAAAGCATTTCATTTCCTTGGAAACAAGCTTAACAAAGTGTCTTTTTCTCCACAGTGATATAACAAGCACTTATGTTGTGCTACTGATTTATAATAATTAAATTTTTGGTGGTTTAAAAGTTTTTAGTTTTATGGTAAGTCAGAATGAAAATCTTAATATCTTAATGTCTTCTCCATGATTTCAGGTGATAGATAGGTAAATGGCCTTTCGATGACTTCTTTAAAAAAAACACACAACATTCCATGATATTTATTCTCCCATTATATTTTAACTAGTCCTTACATCAGTTCACGAGGTCATGCACTTGGCCTGTTTTTCATTTTACAAACATCTGGATTTATAGTAAATGATTCATGCAGCTTGATACATAACTGCCCTTTTTTTGCTCTCTCTTATTATCACTTGTGGAATTCGATTTACCTCCTACCCTGTGAGCTATTCTTTCATTTGGAACAATTTCCTCGGTTATCCAAGTATCCAGTTTATGGGATAATCATGATTAATTTGTCCTCTGTAATGGAAAATGTTATCTGGGATGGGTTTTCTCATTTTAGATAAAAAATTTTCATGTCTCCTTTTGTAAAGAATGCAACAAAGACAACAATTGCAATAGTAAGCCCCCAAAGCAGGAGAAGGTTGCATGTAAAAGAGAATGGAGGAAACAAAGTCAGAAGTCTTAATTATACTTCCCAGCTTCCTGTATTTTCTTATCACTAACTGGCAAGTTAGGTGATTATTTATAGAGTTGTTTCATCTCCCTCCCACTGCCTGAACATGTAACCTTTATGAGAGCGAGGGTGCATTGCCTGTGCTGCCTGGTACACTGTAGACACTTTTTATTGAGTTGATGAATGACAGGGTCACCCATCTGTCATTCAGTGAATGAAGTAAGAGTAATTGTCTCTATTGATAATAACTACATACTGGATGTTTTTGTTGAATAGTGTTTCCCCTAAATTCTTTACCTCTAGAACTGCAGGATGTGGCTAAGAGAGTATTTCCTTATTTGGAAATAGGGTTTTTGCAGATGTACCAGTAGATTAAGATGAGATCCTACTGAATGGGAGTGACCACACAGAGCAGAGGAAGGAGGAAGACCCTGTGATGATGTGAGCAGAGACGGGAGTGATTATGCAGCTGCAAGCCAAGGAACACTAAGAAAACAGGAGAGAGGCATCGAATAGACTTTCCTGGAGCCCCTGGCAGGAATCAGTTCTGCAGGCACCTTACTCTCTGATTTCTCACCTCCTTAATTGCAAGAGAAGACAGTTTGGTTATTTTCAGTCATCCAGATGTGATACTTACTCCATCTCTTTTCTACTGCACTCAGAAGGGGCCTTTATAGGTCAAGCTCCAACATACAGGACTACTGAGACACAGGGAAGTTAAAATGTCTTGCTAGTAGATTCAGTCCAGGTCTTTGCACTTTAAAGTAAATTTTAAGTTTAACATTGTTTCCTTGCTATCTTAGAGCTGAAAGTTGAAATGGGGGGGATTGTGACTTTAAAATAAGGGTAAGTATTCTAGGGTCTCCTTCTGGTGCAAGCAAGTTATGCTTGGTGAAATGGTTATAGTAAGGAGGGTTTATAATTTCTTTAGGAGGGTGTAGTCGGCTCCCAAGAGGTGACCAGGAGGCCTGGGATTCTTGGCCAACTGGGCCAACAGTACAAAGCCTGGCCCCCAGCATTTGATGCTGCTTAGGCCCTATGGAGATGTTGGAGGTGGACAGCAGGACTTTTGGGGGTGGCGCATGTGTTGCTGGGAACTGAACCAGGTCAGCTCATGCTAGGCATGTGCCCCAACCACAGTCTCACTCTGAGACCCAGGTCTACACCTTCTTTATTAAGAGGTTTGGCCCGAGGGGTTAATGAAGATGCAAATTAGTCAGACCCAGGAGCTATATTAACTGAATTTCCAGAATTCTTTCTAAATCTGTTGTTCTATTTTCAATTCTCCTGAAATGGCAAAGGCTTTGAAAATTGGCAGTGTCTATTGAAATTGAACATTTGTAAGCTTATCCCATGACCCTACAGTTTTACTATGTATGTCTATAAAACATATGCTCAATCAAAATGCAGTTGTATATTTATCAAGGACCTGTAGTAGATAGTTAATAGCATTTCTGCTTTTAGCTGCCTCAAGCAAGAAACCAAACAACCACCAATGACAGTAAGAAAATAAATCAGCATCTATTTATTATATAGTAAGAAAATAAATCATGGTCTATTTATTTATTTAATTTTGGGGCACATTAAAAAAAACTTTTTTTATTGAATCACTGTTAGAGGTCTACTTATTTAAAGGCAGCTTGTATTAGCAAAGAGAATGAACAAACCTCATCTACAATATCTCACAAAGATAATACTGAGTAAAAGAAGCCTGCTAGAAAATCATTGAATTAGTTTATTTTAAAAAATAAATAGAGCCCAGAACCCTGGCAGCCAAAAACCTCTGGAACCCAGCCACAACCATGCTCAAGGCCACTCTCCACATGTTCAGACGAGCCTCACACATGAAGGAACCGGCAGAGGAACCCAGGCATGCGGGACCTGGGGCTGAGATCTCCAAGCCTGCTCGGATCGGGACTGGGACGCCTCCACCCAGACCCACCATTTTCCAGTAGCTTGGAGGTCACACCCAGAAACTGCCCTCCAGTGCCATGTAATCCTATCAACGGCCAAGATCCAGAGACTATATAAAAACAAAGCTCCCGGATGTGCCTAAGGCAGCACACATGAACTGGCTGTGAGATACGGAGGTAGCTGTTGTCCTGTTGTCTCTTCTGGATGCACAAGGTAGTGGGGAGAGGCTGCCCGCCTTCCCCTCCCTCCCCCCCGGTTTCTCAGTCTGAAAACTAGTGTACCTGGAATTTTTGTCAGTTTGACGTCTCTATAGTGATTAGCTGTGAAGCAGTGGAGGTGGGCTGTTGGCATGGCAGTAGCTGTGGGGTATGGGACTTCAAATCTCAGCAGGACTGAGATTTGACTGAAAGACCATTTCTTAAAGGACACTTGTCGGGGCTGGAGCAATAACACAGCAGGTAGGGCATTTGCCTTGCACGCAGCCGACCCAGGTTTGATTCCCAGCATCCCATATGGTCCCCTGAGCACTGCTGGGAGTAATTCCTGAGTGCATGAGCCAGAAGTAACCCCTGTGCATTGCCAGGTGTGACCCAAAAAGCAAAAAAAAAAAAAAAAAAAAAAAGAAAAGAAAAGAAAAAAGACACTTGTCTGCCTTTTCCACAGAACCAAGTGTGATCCGAGTTTTCAGTGATCAGAAGAAAGAGATCTTTGAAGTTTGAACTCAGGAAACAACTTCTAAGAACTATTTTACTACTGTATTTCTAGGGGAAAAAAATCAGCAAAATAAAATATCAAACATAGACAAGGTACTGGAAAGGTAGTACTGTAGGTATGGCATTTGCCTTGGGTGGGGCTGACCCAGGTTTGATCCCCGACACCCGGGTGTGGTATTTCCAGCTACCTGGGAGGCTGAGGCTGAGGATCGCTTGAGTCCAGGAGTTCTCGGCTGTAGTGCACTATGCTGATAAGGTGTCTGCACTAAGTTGGGCATCAACATGGTGACTTTCCAGGAGCGGAGGACCACCAGGTTGCTTAAGGAGGGGTGAACTGGCCCAGGACAGAGCAGAACTCCTATGTTCATCAGTAATCCCTGGCATCCCATATGGTTTCCTGAGCACTGCTATGAGTTATATTTGAATGCAAAGCCAGGAGTAAGCTTTGGTTTAGATTTAGTTATCGAATCTCAATTCTATGTGATAAAATGATCTTGTGTAGAGAGGGTGGTGGTGGGAGTAGTGGGGGAGAAGGGGAAGTTTAGGAAAACTATTTGCTCCTCCTCCTACACTGCTGAAGTCTCTCTCCTATGCACTGTAGTGCTATTTGGACAAGTCACTCTGCAATTGGAGATGTAGTGGGAAAGGTGAAAATATGCCAGGAAGAGTGACACATTGGCTCTGAATCACATCTGGGGTAAGAATGACAGATTGCAGAGCCTTTCTAGACTCTAAAAAGATGAGCAAACTCCAGTCCACAGAGATGTTAAGGGAATTGAACCATCAATGTGAAAATTTGGCAGGGTTATGGGGGTGGGGGGGACGTTGGTGGTGGAAGATGTACACTGGTGGAGGGATGGGTGTTCAATCATTGTATGACTGAAACTCAAATATGAAAGCTTTGTAACTGTATCTCATGGTGATTCAATTAAAAAAATTGGCAGGATTGATGGATTGGGACCGAAGGGTTTGGGAAAACCCTTTGTCATAAACACACTGGCAAGGAACCCCTTTGACCCTCTCATTGCAGCCTTGTTGTTCTCAGAGGGGCTGCTGTACTAAACCTGCCTCTGCAGGCAACTATTAGCCCTAAGGTTTTTCTGTGGCTGGTGCATGGAATTCCTTTTGGTGTCTGCTAAAAATTCACCTGATTTCGGCTTTTATATTCTGAGAAATTGGGATGGTTGGTCACTCTAGCCCTCGATAGGGCATCTCAGTCTGTGTTCCTACCTACCCTGCTTCTTGATATTTGGTCTTGATATTTGGTCAGATATATAAGAACGAAAACAAGTATGTTGTGTTGGAAGAAATGGCCTTTGGAATCCTCTAATCTATCACAAGACATAGATTGGATTCCTAGATCTGTATGCACTGGCTGTGTGACCTTGTTTTTTTCTGAAGCTCATCTTCTCTGTAGACAGAAATATTCCACCTAGCAGGGTGATTATGTGACTTGAATAGGAAAATGCTCATGAAAGTGCTGGGTTCACAACATTTGCTCAAATAAATACAGTTTTCCCTTTCGTATGTCTTTTCATTCTTTTCTCCCCTTGTGTTTTCATTTCACAAAAGTCTCAACTATACCATAGGTTTGATCTCCAGCCTCACACATGGTCCCCCCCAAGCATCACCAGGAGTGACCTCTGAGCACAAAGTCAGGAGTAGTATCTGAGCATTACTGGGTGTGGCTCAAACCACCTCTCCAAAAGAAGACTTGCTATCTCTAGGTACAGTTTTGGATTTAGATACTTTCTAATTGTGGAAGTTAAATAACTTGTAAGAATCTTGGTTTTCTCATCTATAAGATGGAAGCAAAGAACTTTAATTTAAAAGTATTTTTATTTGTATCAAAATTTAATTTTAATTTTATTTCTTTTTAAGTTTTATTTTTAAACTTAATTTAAAATGTTTTTTTAATCTTAAAAGTTTTTTATTTTAAAATTTTATTTTAAAATATATAATTCTAGCAGATATTGTGATTTCTTTTGACATCCTGTGTCATCTCTGATATGTCTATTCTGTTATTTCTCCTCTGTCAATAGTTCCGTAGGGTCTCAGGATTATTCCATTAGTACACATTCTAGCATGTCTTTGCTTTTTCATTCCACATTCCTTCAACTGTCCTATTATGAAACAAAAAATTATGTATGAAGCTTCAAGTGAAATCAGATACTAAGCTATTGTACTCTGTGATTGTGGATAAACAACATGAAAATTTGAACAAAAATGCGTAAATAGAAAATAGACTGAGAGGAAGAAGGATTCTGATGAATTTGCCATGACCAGCACTTGCCAAATTAACTTAAATTATATTTTCATTATGTTAAGAATAGAAAGAAGGCGTTGGTAGATAGTACAGTGAAATCAATCCCTACAGTATCTGATCCCCAAAGTATCACTGGGTACATTCCTGGAGGCCCCAGTTGTACTGGGATGGTCTGGGTATTCTGGGCACTGAAGGATGAAAGAAGCATCGAGTACCCATTTCCTTGCTTTGGAACAATGGTCTGGTTGGCTAGATCATAAGTAGGGGCTTATTTCCTGCTCACTGCTTGGGAGGAACAGCATTTAACTCTCAATACCCTGGAAAAAATAAAAAGGAAAAAGTAATGTCCTAAATTTATTGAAGGATCATCAATATTTTTCTTTATCTTTGGAACTTTGTTTCTTAGTAGGTTTTGGACATCTACTGCCGAGAATCAAACATTGGCTTCAGAGAACGTAACTTGCAATTTATTCTTGCTCATAAACCTTAGAACATCATATTGTTATGTGGGGTTTTAGTGAAACTCTGATTATCCTATCAGTCCCAAATAGATCAATTAAGTGTAGAGGACATTATTGTGATGCAGAGCTGAAAAATAAGTTTGTATCTATAAAGAACTATCATTTATTTGTGATGAAAGCTGTGTGCAGAAATTCTTCTGTTGAATAAAGACAGATCAACAGGTCAGTGGAGTAGGGCTGAATATCCTGTCACAGACCCTCAAATATATGATCATTTAATCTTTGATAAAGGGGCAAGAAATATGAAGTAGAGCAAGGAAAACCACTTCAACAAGTGATTCTGGGAAAACTAGACAGTTACATGTAAAAAATGAATGCAGACCTCTACCAGCATTCACAAAAGTAAAATCAAATTGATTAAATACCTCAGAATCAGATCTGAATCCATAAGGTATATGGAGGAAAATGTAGGTAGAATTCCTCATGATATCGAAGCTAAAGGCATCATCTTCAAAGATAAAGGACCACTGACCAAGTAAGTTAAAGCAAAGATAAACAAATGGGACTACATTAAACTAAGAAGCTTCTGCACCTCAAAAAAATGGTGACCAATATATAACAATATCTTACAGAACAGGAAAAATTATTTACCAAATATCATCTGTTAAGGGGTTAATATCAAAGATATGTAAGACACGGGTAGAATTTTAAACGAAAACAACATTCAATCCATCAAAAAAATGGGAAGAAGAAATGAACAGAAACTTTCTCAAAGAAGAAATTCAAATGGCTAAAAGGCACATGAAAAAATGCTCTACTTTACTAATCATCAGAAAGATGTAAATTGAAACAACAATGAGATATCATCTCACACCACAGATACTGGCACATGTATAAGAGAACAAGAACAACCAGCGCTGGCATGGATGTGGGAAGAAAGGTGCTCATTGATTTTTGGGAACGTCAACTAGTCCAGCCTTTTTGGAAACCAATATGGACATTCCTCAAAAAACTAGAAATTGAGCTCCAAATTTGACCAATCAGTACCACTTCTGGAAATTTACTCTGGGGTCCCAAAAATGCACAGCATAAATGCCTTCTGCATTCTATGTTTATTGCAACACTATTCAAAATAGCCAGAATCTGGATACAACCCGAGTCCCTGAGAACAGACGACTGCTTAAAGATTCTATGGTATATCTACACAGTGGAATACTATGCAGCCACAAGGAAAAAATAAAGTCATGAAATTTGCTTATAAATGGGTGGACTTGCACAATATCATGTGAGTGAAATGAGCCAGACGGAGAGACATAGGATGATTTTCGTTCATTTGTGGGATATAGAAAAAAACAGCAACATAGAATGACACTAATATCCAAGGCCAGAAGAAACAAGGGCCAGGGAGAGTGGTCAGTGGTTGGAAACTTGCCACAGTGTGTGGGGTCAGAGGAAAGTTAGTATAGAACACTATGACAATGATAACTGGAAATGATCACTCTGGACAAGAACCAAGTGCCAAAAGGAGGTAAAGGGATATACATGGTAACCTTTCAGTACCTATATTGCAAACCATAATGCCAAAAAACAAAAAAGGGAGAGGAAGAGGGAAGGAGGGAGGGAAGGAGAGAAAAAAGAGAGAGAAAGAAAAAGAGAGAGGGATAAATGGATAGATAGATAGATAGATAGATAGATAGATAGATAGATAGATAGAACCTGTCATAGAGGTAGGCTGCAGGGAGGAGCACAGGAGGAAACGCGGGACATTGATAGTGGGAAATGTACACTGGTGAAGGGACAGGTGATGGAACATTCTATGACTGAAACCCAGTCATAAACAACTTTGTCACTGTAAAAAATGAAGATAATTGAATAAAAAAATAAGAACATATCCCTTCTGAAGGTTGAAGAAATCCTTTTATCATTTACCAATTTCATTTGGTAGACATAAGAAATACAAATGTTTTTAAAAAATGATAAACTTTGAATCTCAGATAACTTTTAGATAAATTTTGAGTTTCAGCTGTTAGAATTAATTGCATAATCCTTAGTTTTGCCAATTTGTTCTTTCATTAGTAACAAAACCTAAAGTTCTGCATCTTTTTAATCTTTTGAAATAAATTCTTATTGTTCTAAAAAAATGAAAAAAAGTAATTCTTCTTGAGAATCTTTGTGACAGGCACATTATACGCATCCAATGTGGGGGGTCTCTGCTCACCCTCCAAGTCTTATATAGGTCTTAGGTTCTCCCTGAGGTAGATACCAAGAATGTGAGGTGGTTTATAAATTTATATAAACCTTGAGGTGAATTATAAAAAATATGCAAAGTATAAACTCTATGGTCAAAGGAATCCAGGAAAGGCAAATAGAGCTAATTTGGGATAAAATAGCACACAGGAATGCATCCCATATGGCTCTGGGAGGCTGCTTAGGGGGACTGCATACTTGACTGTGAGTTTCCTAAAGACCAAAGTGAAAAGAAAACCGGCATGGTTTCATGAGTTGCAGTATCTTTGAGATAAAAGTAATGCAGTTGAGAGGAGTCAGCTCAGTTTTTCTACAAGGATTTGAGAGCAAATCCTTCCATAGTTCTCCATGACGAACACACCATAAACCAGTGAACATCATCCCAGACAGTATCCTTGCTGTGAGGACTCTGCACTCTGGAGAGGTGGTAGGCGCCTATTTCTTATACGCTTCCTCAGTACACAGCTCAGATAAAAGCCCATGTTAGCAGTCCACAGAAAATATTTGTTGTTCTTAAAACAATTCTCTGGGGCCAGAGAGATAGTACAATAGGTAAGGGTGCCTTGCATGCAGCCAATGTGAAAAAACAAAACAAAAATTCTCTGTAAATCTCACTTAACATTTAGATTTGCTTATTTGCATTTAAGTTCTCACCTTGCTTCTGGTTGAGGTCTTTTATATCTCTTGAACCTATAATAATTTCCACCTCCCTTACCATTAAAGAAACCAGTTATTTGTCCTTTACTGTTTGAGAAGCAGGTTATTTGTCCTGTGGAATTTCTCGCCTTCAGAATTTGGTTGATTATATCTATGTGGTCTTACTGAGTTTTAGGTAACAATTATTTTATTCCCTTGACTGAAAGTTTTGTTGGTTCTTTTTCAAATATGTCTGGCCAATTGTTTTTTTCATTTTAGGTAATCTCCTTATGAACAGATTTGATTCCTTCTTGGTTTATATAAAAATATTGAATGTATTTACCTTTTATTTAGAATCTGGTAGTGCTATTACATATCTGGTTCTACTGTTTCTATTCCAGATGGTACTTGTTCTAGGACTAGATTCTGTCAAACTTTGATTATGTGGTCACCTGAGTTCATATTGATTGAGATTATCTCGAAGCAAAGCCCAGAGATCTAGAGTGAGGGTTGTTTCTTGGGGTTGAATTTTCCATAGTCTTTCCCAACTGTTTGAGGGTACCACAGACATGGGCCTGCATTAATGAAATTCTGCTAGGTTTTCTGGGCAGTGAAGATAGTGTGATTTTAGTTGTGAACTCCCTTCTGTAGATAATTTGGGATTTCGAAATACTAGAGAAAGAATTTTTAAAAAAACTTATGGCTCCTAGTATATTTACCTCATTTATAAATTAGAGGACATATATTTTTTGGTGATTTTTATATAGCTTTTCAGAAATAGTAGATAATAGTTAAACTATCTACAAAATGTGTTTATATTTCTTCTTCCTGTGCTGTCATATATTTGTGTGTTTCTTAGCTTCTTTTCACAGCTGAAGTGTCTTTTGCACTCACCATTGCTGTCCAGTCTCTCCAATAGTGGACCTGTTTCCTGAGGTGAATCCCAGTTCTGTGTGGACAATCTTCAGTCAGATTTCCTGGCATATGCAATGACTGTGTTAGAAACTCTTCGACTCTTCTGCTGCACTGGTCTCAATCTCAGCTTCTTATTTATGGATTTAACGAATTCCAGGAGCTCCCAAGTGATGCCCAGGAAGTTTAGGGTCCCCTCTTAGGAATTCTACACCAACTATTGGTAGTTCAATGTGAGGGCCGGTGGCAGCCAAGCTATGGGGCTCTGTGATACTGGCTAACACCCTTGTCACCCAGTGGTGCCCAGGAACTGTGCAGTGCTGGGGATTGAACTGGGGCTTGACTGCAGCAAGGCATGTACTAACCCCTGTACTATCTTTCCAGCTCCTCGGTCTCAGTTGTTTTTTTTTTTAAAAGCAGATATGCTAATAATGTGGACAGGTAAGTTCTCTAAAACTGAATAATACAGGTCTCTATACGATTTAACTAATATAATAATATATGATAATAATGACAAGTAATTGTGCTGGCAAAACTGGACAGCTACATGCAAAAAAATGGGCTTAGACCTCCACCTATCACCATGTACAAAAGTCAGATCAAAGTGGATTAAAGACCTCAACATCAGACCAGAATTCCTAAGGTACATTGAAGACAAGGTTGGCAAAACCCTCCACAACATTGAAGCCAATGGTATCTTCAAAGCTGACACGCCACTGGCCAAGCAAGTGAAAACAGAGATAAATAAATGGGACTATCTTAAACTAAGAAGCTTCTGCTCCTCAAAAGAAACAGTGACCAAAATACAAAGACAATCTACAGAATGGGAAAGGATATTTATGCAGTACCCATCCGATAAAGGGTTGATATCAAGGATATACAATGCACTGGTTGAACTCCACAAGAAGAAAACTGCCAACCCGATCAAAAAATGGGGTGGTGAAATGAATAGAAACTTTCCCAAAGAAGAAATCCAAATGGCTGAGAGGCACATGAGAAAATGTTCAACATCACTAATCATCAGGGAGATGCAGATCAAAACAACAATGAGATATCATCTCACACTACAGAGACTGGCCCACATCCCCCAAAACAAAAGCAACCATATTGGCGTGGATGTGGGGAGAAAGGGACTCTCCTTCACTGCTGGTGGGAATGCCGATTGGTTCAGCCCTTTTGGAAAACAATACGGACGATTCTCAAAAAATTAGAAATTGAGCTTCCATTTGACCCAGCAATACCACTCCTGGGAATATATCCCAGAGAGGCAAAAAGGTATAGTAGAAATGACATCTGCATTTCTATGTTCATTGCAGCACTGTTTACAATAGCCACAATATGGAAAAAAATAGAGTGCCCCAAAACAGATGACTGGTTAAAGAAACTCTGGTACATCTACACAATGGAATACTTTGTAGCTGTCAGAAAACATGAAGTCATGAAATTTGCATATAAGTGGATCAACATAGAGAGTGTCATGTTGAGTGAAATGAGTCAGAAAGAAAGAGACAGACATAGAAAGATTGCACTAATATGTGTAATATAAAGTAGCTGAGAAGTACAAACTTGCAATGATGCAATTTCTGGTAGATATTTCTCTGGACTTAGTTACTAAAATACTAAAATACAGAAATCCAAAACTGTGCGGCTGCTAGTGTGGCCACTTGACCTCATATCTCTTCATTCTCAGCAATGGAAAACAAATTATCAAATGCTTCCTTTTCAGCAGGTCCTCCTTTAGGGGGGAGAACTCCAAATAATAATAATGAGAGTTTTTTTGTTGAAATATTGAATGTAATCAAAGTAAAGTGAAAATAAAGTGAAATTTATCAGTTACACAGGTGGGGTGGGGGTCTGGGGAGTTGGGGGTGGGGGGAGGTATACTGTGATTCTTGGTGGTGGAATATGTGCACTGGTGAAGGGATGGGTGTTCGAGCACTGTATAACTGGAACTTAAACCTGAAAGCTTTGTAACTTTCCACATGGTGATTCAATAAAAGAATAAATTTAAAAATTAATGACAAGTATTATATGTGATATATTATAATGTTATTTCTAGATAATATACTTAAAATACATAGGTACTTTAGACTTTTTTATAGCTGGCAGATTTTAGGATCTCTAGGCTATCATTTTTTCAAAATGGAAATCTTTCCTTAATTGTCTTCAAATACATCTAGACACAATATGTTTGTGACAGGTCTAACCTCAAGGAATGTTTCAGGAACCTTCTGAATCTTTCTCAACACTATCCTATGCTGAGCAGGAACATATTATTATGAGGGTTCTCTGTTTTCTTGATGCGAACCCATTATCTCACCTCATATTCTCACTCATAGTGAACTCTCACTGAGATGGATGATGCTATGATGAACAGAGAAATCTGTAGTTGACCTCTTGACTCTCAAGTAGCCTTCTGGAATCCTTTGTGTTTTCATTACCCTATTATACCTCTTCATCCTGAAGATTGTGTGGGCTATATTTAAAATTTTCATTATCTTTAGATCCCATATTTAAACAGCCTTGAAATACAGATTTGCTTCAGTCACTTGATTTATCTTCTTTTCTGCTCCCAGCTCCTGAGTTACCCTAACTTTAAATTTCTAGCCCTGTTCTAGGGAACATAAAGTAAATCGCAGCCTCCTTTGCTAGCCTAGAGTTGCTGAGTTAGCAGCATGCCTGTAGTCAGACCTCCTTGCCATAGTTACAGAGGTGATGTTTATGATAAAAAGGAGCGTCAGTGGAAAGCCCTCCTCAGGGAATATCTCTTTCCTAGATGCTGTCTGAGTTGTATTTGTACCCTTCTTTCTTGAGGAGTTGCAAACTCAGCTGTGCTAAGGGCTTAATTCTGGCTCTTCACTCAGAGATAGCTCCTAGAGGACCATCTGGGGTGCTGGGGATTAAATTCAGGTTGGTTGCATGAACAGCGAGCTCTCTACCTGCTGTAATATATCTCTAACCTGAAGTTTGTTCATTCACTTGTTTGTTTGTTCCTTCCCTCCTTCTTTCCTTCCTTCTCGTACCCAGTTGTGTTCAGGGTTTACTCCTGGCTCTGTGCTCAGAGATCATACCTGGCAGGGCTCCCGGAACCAACTGCAGTGCTGTGGATTGATCCCTGGTAGGCTGAATGCAAGACAATTGTCTTACCTGCTGTATCAGCTCTTCAGCCTTGTCCCTCTTCATTCATTCACACACCCAGACACTTCCTTTACATATAGATATTTGTATACATGTTTATCTTCCTTGCTAGAAAATCAGCCTACTTTAGGAAATGATATTGAAGTCCAAGGAACTGTGTCCAAATCATAATTATGACTCACATTTTCATTATGTTATTTTGAGCCAAACAGTCCTTCAAAAACTAAAAATTGAGCTTTCATATGACCCCACAATACCACTTCTAGGAATATTTCCTGAGGATGCAAAAAAGCACAGTAGAAATGACATCTGTACCTATGTATTCATTGCAGCACTGTTCACAATAGCCAAAATCTGGAAACAACCCAAGTGTCCTAAAACAGATGACTAGTTAAAGAAACTTTGCTACATCTACACAATGGAATACTATGCAGCTGTTAGGAGAGATAAAGTCATGAAATTTGCTTATAAATGGGTAGATATGGAGAGCATCATGCTAAGTGAAAGGAGTCAGAAAGAGAAGGACAGACATAGAGGGACTGCACTCATTTGTGGAGTGTAGAATAACATTACATGAGGCTGACACCTAAGGACAGTAGATAGATACAAGGGCCAGGAGGATTTCCCCCTAGCAGGAAACCTGCTTCATGAGCGGAGGAGAGAAGGCAGATGGAGTGGAGAAGGGATCACTAAGAAAACGATGCCTAGAGGAATAAGTCAAGATGGGAGATGTGTGAAAGATGCTGAAAGTTGATAATGGACCAAACATGATGGCCTCTCAGTGTCTGTGTTTCAAGCCATAATGCCCCAAAGTAAAGAGAGAATATGGGGAATATTGTCTGCCATGGAGGCGGGGGGGAGGGTGGGAAAGGGGGGTTATACCTGGGATATTGGTGGTGGGGAATGTGCACTGGTGAAGAGATGGGTGTTTGATCATTGTGAGATTGTGACCCAAACATTAAAGCTTGTAACTATCTCATGGTGATTCAATAAAATTAAAAAAAATTGAGAATAATGCCTAATTCTTTATTTAAATATTTTGGAGCTATGTGGTTTTAAGAACTTGGTTCTCCCCATATTTTTGGAAAGTATTGCAGTACAGAAATTATATATTATGTAAAACTTCAGCAGTGCACTGTGATCAGACACCTTCCTATTTTTGTGATAACACATTAATATTTGTGTAAATTAATTCAGACAAGATGATAATTATATTTAATTCAGGTCAGGCTTTGCCATTCAAGGGGTTGACAATGACCTTTTGATTTTCATTACTGCATTACTGCATTACTTTCCGATTACATACTGTATTACTTTACAAAAATATGGGGCGAACTAAATTCCTAAAAACACATAGCTCCAAAATATTTATTTTTAAAAAATTATATTGAATCACTGTGAGATAGTTACAAGCTTTTATGTTTGGGTTACAATCTCACAATGATCAAACACCCATCCCTCCACCAGTGCACATTCCCCACCACCGATATCCTTGGTATACCTCCCCTTCCCGCCATCCCCCCACCTCCATGGCAGACAATATTCCCCGTACTTTCTCTCTACTTTTGGGCATTATGGCTTGCAACACAGACACTGAGAGGTCATCATGTTTGGTCCATTATATTACGTTGCGATTCTTCAGTCTTTCTTCTGTCTTTGCCTCCTCAGTGGAGAATCCACCACACGAGGGCTTGAGGCCGTGCTTTTCCTGTTCGTGTAGACCTTCATGTCTCAGTCTTCAGCAGAACTTCTAACACTGCCCCTTCACTCAGGCAGGCCCAGGCTTCTTATCTTGTTCTCACATTCTGCCAGGACTAGTTGTTACAAAGCTTCCTGATAGCAGAGTCTGTTTGGAACTTATGACCAAGTCCCTCCTCATGTTCCTGTTCACAGGGCAAAAGGTAAGGCCCTCAGTCCAGACACCTTCTTTCCTAGCTCTTTCTTAAACTTCTGCTCCGTGGAAACAATGCCCTCTGTTTCCTCATCTTCATACGGACTCTATTTTGGAGGCCTGGCTCTCCTGAGCAGACTCTTGAGCAGACGTTGCTTATCCTTGACCTGTAGAGGTAGTGCAGGAACTGCACAATTCACTTCCTCACTTGTTTGAATGTCTTTCTTTGATGCCTTCGGCATCTTTTATTCCCCCTGGGTCGACTTCCACACAGTGGGTCATCCAAGTTAGAAACATAGGAGCTATTCCTGACTCCTGCCTCTTCCTTATTCCAGGCATCTACTCAAGGAGTCAATGCTTACTGCTATTTATCCTCCAATCCCCTCTCCAACTGAACCAGGCCCTCTCTGGACCTCTTCTGAATCATTGTTATAACCTTCAGAGCTGTTTCTTTCCAGATACTGGAAATACACCTGACCCAGAGCTATCACAACTGAAATTGCAAATCTGATCACGTATCTTCCCTGTATAAACCCCTCTACTGAGGCAGTCTGTGCCCCATCCAGTAATGGGGTCGTTCTGGCTATCAAACAGCCTTGTTTTCCTTCCTTGCAAAGTTCTTTTCTCTCCACCTCTCTCCCCTAGGTACAGGTAACCCACCATTTCTATTTCTACAAAGCCCCAAGGAAACTAGGACTGTTTCACATTCATTTTCCTATTTCTTGTGTAATGTTCTTAGCCCTTGATATTTGCTCATTAAATTTCTTTGTTCAACGAAGAAATGTTTCCTTTATTATAGATCACATTTGATTTGAAGCAATTCTTTTTAATTAAGCTTCAAATTTTTCAGCTATAAATATAGATAATAATGTATAGCAACCTAACAAGGTTGTTGTGAGGATTAACTAAAAAAAAAAACAAAAACAAAACAAGTGCTCTATCCAGGGGCCAGAGAGATAGTGCAGCAGGTAAAGGCACTTACTTTGCATGTGGCTGACCTAGTTCAATCCGCAGCATCCATATGGTTCCCTGAGCACCTAGAGGAGTGGTTCCTGACTGCAGAGCCAGAAGTATCCCCTGAGCAACATTGGGTGTGGCCCCCAAACCAACAAAACAAACAAAATGTTTCATTTAGTGGCTCATGGACTATATAATTGCTTCTAACTGCTAGTCCTACTTACCGTGTTTTTCATTAAAACATCTTTCAAGGCACAATGCCAGCATATTAATAATAGTAATAATACCATTCCCCCACAGGACCAGTATTTAAAAATTTATTTGATTTATTTTAATAATATTTTTATTACTATTATTTACAAAGTTCTTTATAATAGTTTTCAAGCATAATAACATCATTCTCATTTCTATTAATTTGATTATAGTAGCAGCGATAGCTATAGTTTAGAATGGTATCTTCTAGCTATCTTTTGAAGTGCTTTACATCAATAAACTCATTAAGGCATTGTGATAAGCATGTGAAGAAGAGAATATTATCACTCATCACTCTTACTTAAGGACACTGAGGCACAGAGAGCCTGTATAATTGTCCTGGAGCCTCTTGCCATTAGTGGTAAAGATGGGATTTGAACTAGTTTTTTTTTTTTTTGGCTTTTTGGGTCACACTCTGCATGCTCAGGAGTTATTCCTGGCTGTGCACTTAGGAATTACTCCTGCCGGTCCTCAAGGGACCATATGGGATGCTGGGAATCTAATTTGGGTTGGCTGCGTGCAAGGCAAATGCCGTACCCGCTGTACTATCGCTCCAGCCTCTTGAACCCAGGTTTTCAGGCTCAATTATGTCTAACCAGTTCCTTGCCTGACCTAACATATTCCGGTGAAAATGGGGTTTTATCTTTCTTTGAAAGAAGAAAGAATTGAAATTCAGTGTAGAGGGGATATGTAGCCATGATCACATAGTAAATATATGTTGGGGTAAGGTAGCTTCCAGGTCTCCTTTGTGGCTGAGCATTCACTCTTAAATGTGACCTTTGGCCAAAATACAGTATTAAAATATTAATTATTAATATTAATATTAAAATGAATTCTTGAAACTTGAGTTAGCATCCGACAATATATTTAATGACAATGTGTCCTGTTAACAATAACAGAACATTTCTTTTAGGGGGTTAACAGGATTTATTGGGTGGATTGTTGAAAAATGTAGAGTAAGCTAAGAGTAGAGTATTTTACTTTTTAAATTGTGAATTAAATTAAATATTAAATATTTAATTTAAATTACATTTAAATAAATATTTAAAATATTAAATTAAATATTTTAAATTGTGAATTAAATTTTAAATTACACTTGTTACTCTCAGTTCACTGGGAGCCAGAGATCTTACATGTAGCCTTATGAATCTCCTTCTAGGATCTCTCTGCTTCCTGAGGAGAGAAAGGAAGGACCAGACACGAGCCACCGGAGCTGCAGGCAATGTGTTTTCCAGCATCCCGTCTGGGACACATTTCAGTGACTGGATCCTGATATTTATGTGAAAAGGAGTGTGACTGGTTTGCTCTTTTTTCTTACTGAATTTTGCCAAAGGTCACCTCACAAAATTGGAAGAAATGGGGTATGTAGGAATTTGGGCCTGGTAAATTATTTATGTACTTGACAATCTTTGCAAGACTGAGAAGCCATCCATGATGTCTGTGGAATGCATTGTCCTCAGAGGTGAGTGAGTCAAGTTCTGTGGCCACGCTTTCCAAAGGGCTGGATCACTTCTCGACCCATGGTGATTTCTGTAGCTATGATTAAGCCTCGGACTTGGGCAGAGCTTGAATTTGGGGTGTAGGACATGGAAAAAGTAGTAACTACTGTTAGTGTGGAAGTGGATTTTCCTGTGCCGGTGGGTTCATGAGAGATTTTCAAACAAAACTTGAAAGATTGAGAGTTAGTTTATTGTACAGAAAAGGTAGATGGTTCCAAGTCCCTCCCCAGACATCAAGGCCTCTCCTTTACCTGTGAACAATGACCAGATCCTGTCCCTGTGCTACCCTCTATCCTGTGTACGCTTTTCTGTTTCCAGTCACAGCGACCCAGTGCTCTACACCTCAGCTCCTATTTGTATCATTAATATTCTCATCTTACTCACAACTCCTGAATCTCAAATGATGCATTCATTCCAATGGATAATTTGAAAGAGAGAGAGAGAGATTTGGGCACTCGAAAGCCATTATAGAAGCCTTGTGAAGGGTAACATTGGATTGGTGATGTTTCAGGCATGATTTTGCTTGTTTCTGAAGTAGGACCAGTAAGAAACCTGGACAACAACAACTATACAAGTAGAATGCCTAATGGTAACAATGGGATCCTTGTACTGGCAGGTGCCAGTCATAGACATGACCTGGAGTAATTCCCAGAGAGATAGTACAGAGATTAAGGAACATGTCTTGCATGTGGTCAACCCTATTTTGAACCACTGGCAGCAACATATGGTTCCTTATAACCACCAAGAGTGTTGCCTGAGCACAAAGCCAAGAAAAAAACCTTGAGCATCAGCAGGTGTGGCTACAAAACCAAGCCAAAACAATAGTAACTTGATGTGTTTCAATTTTTTGGTCAATATAACATTTCCAATATAACAGTTTGGGTCAATATGATATTTATAACATAAATGTAGTGATATTTACCTTATGAATATTTTAACATACCTGATAAGGAAGGGACTATTTCTATCAATAATTTTTAATTAGAAAAATGATTTAGTTTTGCTCCCTTCATACAGCATTTCCCAAGACACTGTCTTACTTACATTCTCTGAAATCATTTGCAGGCATGTGTTCTGTGGAAAGCCAAAGTGCCACAAATAAAGCTGATTAGCCATCCCATAAGCCAAGCAAGCCACTCACACTCATGTCGCAGAGAGCCAACTCTGGGAGGTTTGACAGTAGTACCATACTTCACTCCCCATGTGATGAGGCGGTAAGACACTACCCAAAGAGTGGATACCATTCTGTCCATCCTGGCATGTGATCCAGGACATTCTTCAACTTCTAGTTCTAGTTTAGCGCCAAGGATTGGACTCCAGTCAGGCAAAGTCTCCATGTTGGTGACAACAGGGGCTGCTCTTGTCCTTGTACCCATTACTCGTGTTTAGCACTAAAATTGAGGCTCTGACAGTTTAAGTCTCTACACAGAGGGCAGAAAGCTAGATAGCTTCCAAACTATGTTCTCAGTTATTAAATTATCTAGATTTCAGGAAAAATTGCAGGAAGGAAAGTAATAAGATACCATGTTATCCCTATTATATAGGAGTAAGTTTTGTTCACACTTGACATATAACAGATTCAGAAATGAGGACTTGATCTGCTTGGGTGACTTGCTTAATTCTGGTTTTGTTGTTGTTCCATAAGGCACTTTGCAGAGTTCAGTGTGTAATGATTTGGCGATATTCATCCCCCCAAGTGGGCAATCAATTCTATGAGTGAAAGCATTGTTTCTGTTTGTTCCCATCTGTGTCCCCAGCTCCCAGCTCATATTGGACTTGCATTAACATTTTTTGAATGAATAAATGAATGGACAGAGTTAAGTCATGGCAATTTCTGCATTTCCCCAGCCGGACTCTAGGATTTTGACAGCAATTGACTTTCCTTTGATCACTGGGAATAGAGAAGTGTCATAATCTTGTCTCCCCAGGAAGCTTGACCTCTTGATGACTTTTCAAGGCTGCAGTGAAACGTTGTTAGAACATCAGATGTTCTCTAGTCCTACCCTTCCCAGCCTTATCTCAGTGTAGCAGCCCCTCTGGATGGGATACCTGAGCCGCAGAGACAGGCTCTGCAAACCCTGGAGTCCTAAGAAGAACTGAGGGATGTAGGCAGCTCTGGGTCATTGTGGAGAACACTGCCAGCTGGTAATAAAGTGGAGCTGGGATAGAAATTTGTGGGGACCTTCCTATTTTTTTAAATACTTCTTCTGATGTGATTTTCCTTACTGTAACATATAACTCGGGTCACATATTGGAATTTTCAAGAGAATCCAAGAAAAACAGAAAGGGTGATAAAATGTTCCTGGTGGAAATGGCCTGGGGAAAAAAAAAGAATAAATGTAATTTTGTGGTTTCTTGACCAAATTTTTGCAATGATGGTATTTTAAAGAGGAACATCTCTCCCAGACCAAAGAAAGTAGCAAAGTGACTTCTAGCAAATCTGTTGAGTCCTGGTTAACAGGCAGCCAGACTTCAAGGGCACTGAGGATTTCAGTGCAATTAATTACACAAATACGAAGACATGTTGTCTTCCCCCCAGACTAAAAGGTCTCTAGGACAATTAGAAGACTGTGGCCCCTTTGCCCCCTTGTCATACACATTCATGTCACAGGCTTCAGCAGAGGACTTGGAGTGCTTTGATGCCCAATGTGCTCAATTTGGTTTCAGAGATTTCCAATTTCTTGCACCTAAGCACACGTCCTCTACAAACAAATAGCATGGGGACTGTATTCTCTAGCTGACCATGGAGACTTAATTACCTCCACTCAGTGGTCCTCCTGCTATTGAGAGCATCCCAGATACTTGGCAGCATTAACATTCCTGGAATTGTATTGGGCTGGCCTTTGTAAAGGAGTTGAATGCCACCTCATTAGCTCAGGCTCGTGGGGGCATTTGTGTCTCTGACAACAGTTTAATTATGGACATTGTTTACTAATCAGTATTACATGGGAGACCCAGGGCTAATCTGAAGATTAACACAATAGCTTGTGTTTCTTCTTGTTGCTGTTTCTTTTTAAAAATTTCTTTGAGCTGGTGAATGCAAGAGTTAAACAAACCTGTTTTTGTAAGCCTCGGTTTCCATAACGAGATTGAGGAACGCATTCTGAGGCAGAGTTTCCACATGTCCCTTGTTTGGCTTTACTTTGATTTAGCCTGGTCTGTGATCTGAAGGAAGAGATGACAGCTTTGGGAAATACGAAGGTTGGACAGCCAAATAATTTGGAGACTGACTAGTAAAGACAACTGTGTTCAGAAACTATTGCCCTGTGCTTCTGTCACTTTCCATAAGGTCTCTTTCTAAAAGATCAGAAGTCATTTGTGATTCTTAGGGGTGAATTTTATAGAAATCCCAACAAATAAATTCGCTTTAAGCACATTCGCTTTTCAATGATGAAATTCAAACTTGCTTCTTCTTAGCACTTTGAAAACTGCAAGTACAAAGCACTATGGAAACATTCTCTATTGGAAAGAATACTGGATCCTTCTCATGCAAATTGAAACTATGGGACTGATTCTGAGATGTTTGTATGACAATGTTTTTCCTGAGATGAGGAGCTTTGGCGAGTTAAGGAAACAATTTTTGATATTTAAAAGCTAAGGCCGCCAACCTCTCCAATATTGGAAGCTAAGTAGCAGTAGGAGACTTCAACTCCCCAAAGTCAAATTTGGCCCCAGAACTGAAGGTGGAGGTGAACCCGTGGTAGACAATGGCAACTTCAGGCAGAATCTTAGAGCAGATCTGGGGTTTTGGGCTGGGTGGTTGTTTTGAGAAGTAAGTGGTCAGATATGCCAGAAAAGGCAAGAGGTTTTCCATCTCATAGGAATAGGCAGAGACCTAGACCCCAAAGTCTATGGGAACAGATTTTTTTTTTTTGCTTTTTTTGGGTCACACCCAGCAATGCACAGGAGGGGTTACTTCTGGCTCTGCACTCAGGAATTACTCCTGGCGGTGCTCAGGGGACCATATCAGATGCTGGGATTTGAACCCAGGTTGGTCGTATGCTAGAAAAATGCCCTACCCGCTGTGCTATCGCTCCAGCACCCCCCTTTGCTCTTCTCTACTAGGAGTGCCCAGGAATAATTTCAGGTCTGGGTCAAGGGAGAAAGCTGGCAACCTGAAGCCTGTGTTAAGGGTTCAGAACATGGTTCCACCTAGTATATTTTACATGTATGTTTTCCAACTGAAGTAGTTGAAACTGCACATGAAAATGCGGATATATGGCTTCTCTTGATTCAGTCATTCAAGGATCTGCCAGCAGGGACAAGCTCCTTACTACGAGACCAGAGTCGGGGCAGTGGCTCCCAGCACCTCAGTCACAGGACTGCTCACTGGCCCCAGCATATATCGTATGTGAGGACATTTGAGAGACTCTTTCATAGGGGCAGGCCTTGAACAATGAGAGGCTGTCTTTGCAGACAAGAATTTCCTTCTCGTTCAGAATGTGGTAGTTTTGAGTAGCTGTGCATTAAGTTACTTAAACCTTAGCGACTGCTATAAATCAGTGCATTAGATGGCATTGGAGCATGCAAGGGTGTCTGTAAAGGGGACAAGAAGAGGGAGAAGTCTCAAGGAAAGAAGCTAGGGTCAGTTAGACCTTTTGGATCGAAGACAAGGACGGGGTAGAAAGCTCAATAGAGTTAATTGTCTCAGACAGCCTTTTGTTTGAAGTCTTGTCCCAGGCAAGTAAATAAGAAGAAAGTTGTCTTAAGGCCTGCTATAGACATAGTGTTTTTGTCCACCCCAAATACATAGGGTGAAAACTTATTCCTAATTTGGAGGTTGGGCCCTTGACAGGTAATTAGGCCATGAATCCTCCTGAATAGGATTAGTGCTTTTGTAAAATAGACCCCAAAGAGCAAGCTTGCCTCCCACTGTACACACACACACACACACACACACACACACACACACACACATAGGCGCACATGCATGTGCACCACCCTCCTCCTTTCCTGGTTAATGGAGGTATTAGAAATAATGTATGTCCTTAGGTTTTTTGAGTATTGAGTGAAGATAAGACTTACAGAGTGATTAAAACTAAGGAGAAAATTCTGCAGATCATTGTGAATGTTATTTCACAAATCATCTATGTTTATCTACATCAGAGAGCAAAGAGGACTATTTTAACTTCTTTTAATTCTCCACCCAGTATATGGCAGGTGGTGGTGGAATGGCTGAGGCAAGGAGCTAGAGTACGGAGGGAGAAAGACAAGGTCTTGGTGGTGTCCATTGTGCCAGTGGCCCTTCAGAGCAAATCATAGCAGACCCGGCTGCTCTTCTCCATCTGCCAATACCCTCATCACTGTGTTTGTCTTAACTTGAATCAAAAAGAGTCTTCGATTTCTTCTTGATTTAGTTTTTGTTGTTTTTGTTTTTGAGCCATATCGGGCCTTTCTCAGAATTGGCTCTTTACTTGGAGACCACTCCTGATGAGCCCGGGGAACCATACAGATGTTGGGGATTAAACCTAGGTCAGCCCCTTGCGAGGTAAATGCTCTACCCGCTGTATTATGGTTCTGGCACTCCTTCTTGACTTAGTCTTTCCACGTGGTGTGATTCGGCTACACTGAGGGAAAAAGAGGTCAGCCCTGGATTTATTGTAAGTAGCTTCTTTCCACAAAAATGGCTGAGAGCGTGATCTGGCGCAGTGCTAGGTTTATGGCTTTGTTTTGAAGACACATTGCCTGTAAAATAACCTGGCCATGAGGAAACGGACTTCATCCAGGGCCCTCTGCTTGTTTTCATAGGAACTTGAAAGGACTTCTCGCTGAGTCACTGTTACCAGTCTGAGTCATTTCTGAGACTCAAGGAGAGCAGACACAGGTCAGAGAAGTGGGTGATGAAAAGACCTGGTGAGCCTGCAGCCTTGCTACTGTGACCTGTCATCCTATGGTTCTTGCCTGTATTAGTTACCCCAGGATGTGTTCCTGGGGCTCCTCTGGCCTCTAGGAACCCCTGCAAGGGCTCAGTCTACTCCCACGAAGGAACAGACAGAGGTTTCTTGTGTGGGATGGAGAGTGTGCTGCTGCCCGGAGAGCCAGGCTTCCACCTTCCTCTCCATGCAGCCTTTTGGTTTGTGGAGTCCTGGTTTTGGAATAAGTGCCCTGAAGCTTTGCTTTCAAGACTTGGTAGTAGCATAAACTTGGACAAGCCTCATCCAGAAATTAGTTTGTTGAAAAACTCAGGTCTGTGGGTTTTATAACTGAAATCACCAGTTTTCACAAGGTTGGGGATGGGCAATCTCCCCCCATCTCCCTATACTTCCAGTAGCCTGGCAGTCATGCCCATAAGTTAAAAATTTAACTCTAGCTGTATCAACCCATTAAAAACTTTGGATACCCTGGATTGTGTGGCTAAGATTTCGGCCATGCAACATCTCAAACTCTGTAACACTGATAAACTGGGAGTAGCATATCAGATTAGATGGGAGGTAATGTAGAAGACAACCAGTCTTAATTAACAAAATATGAACATAGAAGGCTTAACCTGTAGCAACATCTTAGTAATGTCTTATACAAGGGCTTAAGGGCTCTGTGGCAAGATACAACAATCTTTACTAACTTTCTTCTAAGGGAACATTCTTTGATCATCTTTTTAGAAAATTATTTATAATATGCAATTTATAATACTTAAGATAAATTACTTAAGGCCTGCCATGGGGACAGACTCAAATGGTGGTTGGGAAAATTGGAAATTATAGTGGTGGGAAGGTGCAATGGTGGTGGGATTGGTATTGGAATATTGAATATAACTAAACTAATGACTTAATAAAGTTATTAAAAATTAGCGTAAACTTGGACCAATAAGCTTAACCATTTGAGCGAGTGCTAGAGAGTACAGAAAGCTGGCACAGGGCTTAATACTCTTGCTTTGCATGCAACCAGACCAAGTTCAAGCCCCAACACCAAATTGTCCCCCAAACACTCTAGCATGATAGCACTGCTGTCCCATTGTTCATCGATTTGCTCGAGCAGGCACCAGTAATGTCTCCATTGTGAGATTTGTTGTTACTGTTTTTGGCATATCGAATACGGCACAGGTAGCTTGCCAGGCTCTGCTGTGCGGTAGGATACTCTCAGTAGCTTGCTGGGCTCTCAGAGAGGGACGGAGGAATTGAACCCAGGTCTGTCACGTGCAAAGCAAAGCCCTACCCGCTGTGCTATCGCTCTAGTCCTACTGAAAGTGAATCCTCAGTACAGAGCTGGGTATAGCCCCCTGTGTACCACCAGGTATGACTGAAATCTGTCCAACTCCAAAAACAGAAAAATCACAAGTTTTCTTTTTAGCAACTAGGTGTGTACATCACTGAGAACCTCAAGTCCCCTGGCTGGTGTTTCAGACCAATTGCACACTGGTGTGGGGAGGAAGTTCGTTGCTTGGGCCGAAGAATGCTTGTCTTCTAGGAGTGCAATGGGTGTCCCTGAAGGAGGATGCAGACTCACTGGCCAGTCTTCAACCTACTTGCTAAATGCAAGATCTAAAGTGACAGCAGTATCCTGACTCCTTAGCTCTGTCTGTATCACTGGACAAATGAAAAGTAGTTTCAAACAGAAGTCTTTGGCCCCGATTCATAAACTGCGCCAAATTCAGAGTTGAAGGTTGGACACAAAATAGCAAACAGAAGCAAGGCAGACAGGCACTCACACCTGGCTGCTAAGAATGAACAAAACAGATGCCCGGGAAGTCAGGGAGAATTCATAAGCAAATACAGTCTTATGGATTTCCCATTCTGATTCCAGCAGCTCCTAGAAGACTTTCAAAGTGAGGGAGAGCCCCCTTAGGATAGCTGCAGCAGCTGGGCACCTGCGTGGGGAGCCACACCCGGCCGTCCCGGGAGGACTCTGATTTATGAAGAGCAGAGTCTGAGCTCAGCTGCATTCTTGTGGCTGGGATCAAAAGGGCTTTCTCGCTGACCGCGGATCACATCCCAGGAATACTCCCTAGACAGAACATTCCTGAGAACAAATGCAGCCTTGGCCACAGACCATGGGGTGGAATCAGAGCGAGAGGGCATATCTCCAGAAGGGTGGCATTTTTTGTTTAGAAACTGAAATAGCAGTTTCATGAACCACCCCCCCCCCAACACACACATTACACACACACGTAAACATACACACACACACACACACACACACACACACACAAGAATTACAAATTGGGAGGAAATTATAATCTTCCCCTCTTGCCTAAGGACAACCTGTTTAGTGGAAAATGAGCTAGACTAAATGTTCATCCTGACAAATGACTTCACTTCTTTGGGACTTAGTCTCTTTATTTGTGAAAAAGGAATGTTGGATTAGTATCAGAGAGACTGTTCTTTAGGCTGTTTGTCACAGTCTTCACTATTCCCTATTGTCTTATATATGGATTGCTTCATTCTTTTATCTACCTCCCTGATCCCATTAGGAATTTGAGTTTGCAAACTTTAGACTAGAAAGTTTCTAAATCCTGCCCTCCACCTCATCTCCCAGCTATGACATCTTTGAAAATTATCCTTGAAATCATAGTTGTTTATTTATATTGATTTTGGGGGCCACACCCAGCAGTGCTCAGGACTTACTCCTGAGTTTCCACTCAAAGATCATTCCTGGTAGGTGTCTGGGGACCAGAGGGGTTGAACCTAGGTTGATCACATGCAAGACAAGCACCCTATCTGCTCTACCATCTCTTCAGTCCCTTGAATGTCATAGTTGTACATAGACGTTCATCGTTCTTTAGGAAGGATATCATGGGTATAGGGCAATCATGTGTTTTCTTGACTAAGTTGTCTAGAGCAGTAGGAGAAGGGAACAGACACAGACAGGTTTGGGTGGGGTATCTGTTGATGGAGACATGTCAAGCAACTCCAAAGCAGGTAAGAGTGTCAGTGGTGAATGGGAAAATCTGTTTAAAGGGTGATACATTCAAGATATTCTGCTGGTGATTTTCCAGCTTAGTCTCAAGAGTTGGCTTGCTCGCTTGCTCAAGGGCAACTTGTTCCTGAAAAGGTCAGGAAAGTTCTTTTTCCTCCATTGGGGTGTGGAAGCCTGGCAGAAAGAAGAAAGGAATGAGGAGTGTTCAGCTTTCTTCTGCCAGCCAACTCCACTTATGCAATTTCCAGTTGTCTACATCTGTAAAAATAAGGGGGGGGAATCCTCGATATAATAGGAGTTCCAAATCTCCCTTTGGAAGATTGAAGAGATATGGAACTGAAAATGAGTTAGTGTAAGGCGAGGGAGCTGATCAGTTCTCCCTTTGTTTTTGTTCCATTTTTTATGAAGTCACAGCCAAGAATGTTGTTTGATAAAGAAATAAATTGTGTTGTACTTGTAAGTCTAAGGAGATATCAATAGTCATATTTTAAAAACTATTAATACAAATACTAATATTTATATCTGATTTATGCATTCTACTTCTGGTGTAATAGCTTAAAGTTGTGTTTAGCTAAGGATACAGTACAGTGGTTAGGAGGCTTGCTTGCCTTGCATGTGACTGACCCTGGTTCAATCCCCGGCACCTTGTGTGGTCCCCTAAGTACCACCATGCATGATATCAGTGCACAGAATGAGGAATAAACCCTGAGCACTGCCAGGTGTGCCCCCCAAACTCAATATACCCACCTCCTCAAAAGTTTATATAATTATGGATTATATATTAACTAGTACCTTGTGTATTTAGCTAATTGACGCAGTTATATATACCTATTAAAATCACCCACTATATAAAATAACAAGTTAGAAATCCCTGTGTTTTTTTATTGAATCATCATGATATAGAGCATTACAAAGCTATTTATGATTTGGTTTCAGTCATACAATGTTCCAGCACTCATCCCTCCCCCAGTGTACGGTTCCCAGCACCAATATTCCCAGTTTCTCTCCCACCACTTCCCAACTCCCTTCCCACCTAGTCTGCTTCTATGATGGGCACCTCTCCTCTCTCCTCCTCTCCCTATCATTTTGGGCATTGAGGTTTGCAATACAGATTCTGAAAAATTATCATGTATATTCCTTTACCTATTTTCAACACAAAATTCGTGTCCAGAGTGATCATTTCCAACTACTGTTGTCATACTGGACCCTTCTATTTTAATTACTCTTCACCCCCACCAAAATTGTAATTTTCCAACCATTGACCAGGGAAAATGGGCCAGGAGGACTGGTCAATGATTAGGAATTTCTAGAAATATCATATTTTTTACTCTCACAGTTACGGAATAATTTTATCAAAATGTATCTGTATTTGTGACATTCTGAGTCCTCTAGTAATCTTTGGCATAGAACACTATCCTCACCTCTGTGTGTTTTAGACATAGCAGTGCATTGAAGCTTTCCCCAAATCATAGTTAGTTAGCCATGTATGTAATACTGGGAAACTATTTGGTTTTTTATTCATTCTATACACAAATAGTTTTGATCTATACTATGTGGTGTTAACTCTGTGACTTTTAACATATCTTAACACCTTTTATAAGGACACAAAATATTTGTAATTCATCTGGGTTAAATTTTTTTGTGCATTTTTCTTTTTCTTTTCTTTTTCAAAACTCTAGAGGCCAGGGAATATCTCAAAGGGCTGTAGCGTATGCCTTGTAAGTTTGATCCCAGGCACTGCCTGTACCTCAGAAGCACTGGACATGGTCATGGTGCCCCTGGGTACTGGACCTGAGTACCACATTATCAGTTACAAGGGTCAGGTTCATATAGCTATTCACAGCCAGGCCAAACAAAGCTGGGTTTGCATGCTGCTAGAGAGGAAACCTCCAAAAAAAACATGTACATACACAGACATAGACACAGACACAGACACACACAGACACAGAGTGAGACACACACAGAGAGAGAGAGAGAGAGAGAGAGAGAGAGAGAGAGAGAGAGAGAGAGAGAGAGAGAGAGAGAGAGAGAGAAAGAGAAACAGAGGAAGAGACAGAGACACAGAAAGAGTAATTTCTTATGGATAAACATCCCATGTCATTTTGCAGAAATTTTGGGCAAGAAACTTAAGCCTTAGTTTCTCCATTTACAAAACAGAGACCATATGTTATAACAAATAACATAAAATGTTTTTGCAAAGAAGTTAGTAATGCAAGTATGACTGGTTCAAGAGTAAAATTTATTCAGCTTTTAAAACAGAAACCACGGGCCAGGAAGAGAGTTCAGTGGATTAGAGTGCATGCTTTGCAGTGAGGAGGTCCTGGTTCCATCCCTGGCACCCATAAGGTCCCCTTGCAGTCCTCAAGCAACAAGCTGGGAATAGCCCCGAGCACCCCCAGGTGTGACCCAACAACTCAAAAGAAAGGAACCTGTAAAGAGAAATTTGATACTAACTGCTGCTTTTTCAATGAGTGGTGAGGTTACAGCGCATGAAACAGTCCTGCATCACTTGGGTCATTTTCTACAGAATTTGTAAACCAAAGGGATGAAAAGTTCTCTGCTTATATAAATTCTGCATCTGCTATTTCTTACAACCACTTTCCCTAGGGCATAAGTGACCGAAGAACCAGAGTTAGTAGAGAAAACAGGTGTGCCTATTCGAAGGAGAGAATTCAGTGTATTTATAAAAATTTTCTCTCAACACTGGACTCCCCCCGTAGGAGAGATTCACAGCCCAGCATCCCTGTGGGCATAGCCAGGACTTTGCATAGGCTTTCCGACCTGAGACTTTGCAAGTTTAGAACACAAGATGACTTCAGCCTGATCAGAGGGTTGAGATTCGTGCTTGTGCTCTGTGGTATGCAGATTTCCTTGGGTTTTAGCTTACTGAGATTTTTCTCAGTTTAGGGTAAGAGAAGTAAGAGAACTATTCTTGCCTGGGTGCATGATTTCAAACTAGAACTGCCTTAGTTTTTATATAAAGCAGGGCAGGAAAACTATGTTTTTGTTTAATAGAGTCACTATTTCTCTAAGAATCTAAAGCTGGAGGGGATGGCAAGTCACAGATAAAATATAAGCTACCTTAATGTTTGACCTTAGAGGAGAGTGACTACTCAGAAAGAGATTCCAAGGGAAGCCTCACAGTGACAGTGCTAGGCGAAGACAGCAGGACTCAGATTCTGTTTGCTCTTTAACTTTGGCAGGTTTGGAAACCGGATTTTGTCAGTACCTAGGAATTCTAGAAGATGACTGAATACTTATAAAACTCAAAAGAGATTTTACAACCAAAGTGACAAGAGGGTATTGACTTATGCTGAGGAACTATTTCCTATTTTAAGTTGATACCCTTATTGCCAGATAAAATATTTTGTATTAATTTGAAACAAGATACAGATCTCTTCAGTGTATTAGGTACACATGCCTCTCTCTGTAGGATGGCTACAGTGGAAGCTAAAATGCAATCAGAAGGTTTCTTGGTGATCGTGGAGAGTGATCTTGTCAATATCAACATCAATCTATTTAACCTGATATGTTTCCTCTGTATTAGAATTCCCCTCTCTCCCCTGAAAACTTCCCAAATTGTCAGAACCACTTCTTCCCTGAGCAGTTCTGGTAGTTTCCTATTACATTAGAAATTTTCTACTTTCCCCCTGTATTCTGATGATAAAGTGGTGATATAGGTAAAGTTCATCAGCCCTTCCAAGCCCTCCTAGATTCACTGTATATCATATCACCATTGTGTGGATTCATTTGCTCATCGAAACATTGAGAATCCTGAGCAAACCTGGTTATTCTTACAGTTAGAAAACATACTTAGGGCGCATATGCTGCCGGAGTCCATGTGCTGCCTGTGCCCATTTGCTGCTGAAGATTTCTGGTGCCCGAGCACATGTGTTGCCCACACCTCCCCTCTTGAGATGTGTACCTCATTCTTTCATACTTTAATGATGGAATGTGTACTGGGGCTCTCTCTCTATATATATATACTCTGGAGAAGACTGTGTTCTCTCTTGAGTGAGCTTCTCTCTCTCTCTCTCTCTCTCTCTCTCTCTCTCTCTTTCTCGCTAACTCACACACTCTCTCTCTGCTCCCTCCCTCTCTTCCTAAAAAATTTTGAATAAACCAGTTTTAACTTCAAAAAGCAAAACATGACCAAGAAATACTTTCTTTGATTTTGATCTCTTCAAATTCTTTGCATAGGGATTTGGTGGAAGAGCACTTTTGGTTATTCTATCATCTTTTAGAAGTATTGCTCATATTAATCTGTCATTTTTTACTTTGTTTTGAAGATCTGTTACTGAAGTCAGTAAATTTTTTGTTTTTAGATTTTTTCCCCACTTTACTTAAATGCTGTGATTTACAAAGTTGCTCATTATGTGTTTGTTGCACGCCTTCAATATTCCAACCCCAATTCCACCACCTTCCCTTTACATTGTTCCCATTTTCCCAACCAGCCCTCAAGCCTGCCCTTGTAGCAGGCCCAGAATTATTTTATGTTGCTTATTACCACTAAATGGCTAAAAGAATTATTAAAGAATACTTCAGTAAAAGAAATTTATGAAAATTGTTACATCTTACCATGGGGACATTAAGTCCTTGTCTGAAGGTTTACTACTTAACTGTTGCTAGTTAAGCTTTCTGTCTAATGTTTTTATGAATGGAATTTAGTTGGCTTCTACATTGTATTCCCCTCCAATCAGGTGTGCTTCTACTGGGATGTTAGTATTGTAGAGTTTGGAGATGTCAAGGGGCCACAAATGCAGCTGAGTGGCTTGAGAAAATCCAGAATATTTAACTGGGTAACGAGTTTACATGGCAGTGGCATTAGAACACGGGTGTGGTTGCCAGGGCTTCTGGAAGTAAAGGGCGCTGTGGGGGGAGGTATTCTACCCCAACTCTGAGAAGATCTAGAGTTTTCAGCCAAAAATACACAATGTACCTGAAGTTTTCAGCAGTTTGGCATCTCTGTGGTGCTCACTAATGAAGTCGTGGTGTCCAGTCTTAGGTATAGCAGCAGCTGTTGGGATGTGAGTGGCTGCCAGGGACTTCAACAAATTGGAGACTTGACCCATCCACCTTCTGAAGTTGCCCCAAGAGTTTTGGCTGGGGACTGGTGTATCTGAGAAATTTTTCAGCTAGCTGATCTCTTTAGAGATTAAATCATAAGTTTCTAAAGCAACCGGAGAGATGAGCTTCCATGGCAATGGTGGAATGTGAATGTGGCTATCAGGGCTACTAGAAGTACAGGGTTGGTGGGGAAGGTCCCTCACCCCAACTCCAAAGAAGGCCCAGATGGTAAGATTTTTTACCAGATTTCTTTTCTCCATAGTTAAGTAAGCAAGTTTTATTCATTTCTGCTCTTCAGAAGGAGATTTGGGATGCCTGTGGTCTAAGATTAGTCCTTCAATTAAAACGGGTATTTTCTAGTGAAGAATCTCCTTACAAACTGCTTCATCTTTTCAGAGACATTAAACTGTGTCCAAGAATCTCAGGACTATTATGAAAATTTATCACTTTTGTTTTCTCTCTCAAAATGAATTTTGCTATTTATAAAAATCTGGTTCTCTGCAATTCTGCCTATTACCTGTTCTTTAGTGTGTTGCAAACTCCAAAGAATCAAGTATTACAGGATTCACCCCAGAAGGTCTACAGAATGAGAGACTTCCATGTTGAGTAAATTTTGCACTGATTTTCTTAGAAGTTTTGAGATTCTGCTAGAGCATATTTTGGTCTCCCCGGGACAGCTAGGAGAAATCCTGAGTAGAAAAATCTTATTAAGTATTGGATTTGGAAACTGGTCTGTACTTGGGGAAAAAAATGGAGGAGGCTGGTGAGAAGCCAGAAAAAGAGAATGAAACATTCCTACTTCTCCTATTTGAGCCCCAAAGGAAGTGGTCTTTCCTTGGGGTTCCCTCCACTGCTGCTTGGTCTTTCTGTGAAAGGTAACAACACTTTGACCTCCAAAAGAATCTTGAGTATGCTGGTTTAAGATACAGTCTTTGTAATGTATTTTCTGATTCAAAAAAGATGTTAACCATGGGAAATGTCACCAACAAGAGCTAACCCATATGAAGCTGTTTTCTGGAGGCATTTTGGCCTTTTGTTCTGTTTTGTTGTTTCTTCAGCACTAAAGGAAAAAAAAGAGAACCTAATGGTCTGGCAATCCTATGCTCTTAAGGGTCTGGCTTATCTGGTAACAGGACATTTGAAAGATAAAATTGACACTTCATTTGAATCCTACCAGCAGAGTCAGGTTTTGGTGGCACATCTCTTTGTCAAGAAGTAGAATGAAATGTGCAAGCAACAGGTTTTTGTTTTTAAAACGAAGAGCTGTTACATTACTACTCTCATCCACCTTCTGTTACCAAGTCTTGGGTGCATAGTGGTGGGGTGGGTATTTCCAGGAGCTCTCCCCCAATTTCAGTGCTTTGATCACACAAAATCTTTTGAACATCTGTTTATATACCCACAGAGCTGCCTTTCCTCTCATGTTTAAAGCTGGCAGTGTAACTACAATTTTGTAATTCTGTGAAGGAAATGTAATGGGAAATAGTGTATCACTCTGTTTATAAAAGAAGTGCAATGGAAATAAATACTAATGCATAATATTTCTTTCTTGACATATCTGAGTTAGACATTTACTAATTATTCACTTCTTTGGATTTATCTCTGGAGGAAGACACAGTTTGCCATTGAAATCATACCATGCTTAACTGAGCGCTAAGTTGCCAATTGGACTGGTATGGATAAACTATATTAACTGCATTTGTAAGGGTTCTAAAACATAAAGCTATTGCTGTGCTTATACAATATTGATTTTGTTTCATGTAAGTGGCTTTTCTTAATAAGGATGAATGTTTTGCCCTAAATTAAAAGGAGACATCATTTTTTTTCTTTTGAAGCTTTGCATGTTGGCACTTATGCTCTGTTTAATTAGTATCTATTTATCTACATTTTCCTCCTTCTTTTTGCTTTGTTGTGCCCTGTTGGGGGCAGGGGTGGTGTCACACTTAGTTGCAGTGCTCACCAGGTGTTGTACACTTCTGGAGGTATCAGGGATCATACTGGTAGTGCTTGGGTATTGCACTCTGCAATGTGTATATGAGTGGGGAGGGAGGGGGAAAGGAGTGTTGTGAGGGTTGGTGGTGGCTGGGATGTTGGACCTAGGGATTGAACTCAAAGTGTCAGGCATGCAAGGCAGTTTCTCTAGCATCAAGTCACATCGTGGGCTCTTAAACTCTATTTTATACTATGTGATAAAGTTGGTTTAGGGAATCATACTGTTTATAATTCCCAAATGCTTAGCCTTTTCCTAAACAACAAACATTTTGTTGTTGTCATTTTAGAGTAAAAGTGCACATTCCTTCCTTATGTGTAAATTCTTGGAGTCTCTGCTGGGTTCTTGAAGCAAATTTCTAGACTTGGACTTGGTAGTTCAGTGGGTGGTCTTCACACTTGAACGCATATTGAAAAGTTGTCTCTGAAGGAATGAATCAAAATCTACTTTTACCTCTATGTTATGTAAGCACACTGGTTTCCTCTCTGTGCTTTTATTTGCTGATTATTACATTTTTATCCTTAGCAATGTGATAGGCAAAAAATAAAAATAAAAATTTCTCATTGTGTTTAGTTGGGCAGTTTGAGATGTTTTTAATCTTCCGTGTTACAATTCCTAGAGACTTTTCCCATTTAACTTGGTTTGAATTCATACATTCATTTAGGGCCCCCAAGCTATTCTTAGAGATTTTCAAGGCATTCTGTATGATGCTAGGAGCAGAGTATGCAGTGCCCGGATGGAATTCAGGGATCTGTGAGGCATGTGCTCTAGTCCTGAGTCCTCTGTCCAGCCCTTATTTAACTCATTTAAAATGAGGCAAACAGGGGGCTGGAGCGATAGCACAGCGAGTAGGGTGTTTGCTTTGCACTCGGTCCACCCGGGTTTGATTCCCAGCGTCCCATATGGTCCCCTGAGCACGGCCAGGAGTGATTCCTGAGTGCAGAGCCAGGAGTAACCCCTGTGCATCGCGGGTGTGACCCAAAAAGCAAAAAAAAAAAATGAGGCAAACATTATGATGTTTTAACTTCAGGGAGAATTGTGTGTGATGGTGGTGGTAGTGGTGGTGGTGGGGTGGTTGAAAACTCTAGTTGAATTGAGAATGTTTATAGTTCTATGGATGTTCAACTGTTGAATTTTTCCCCTAATAATTATATTCTGCTGCTCTGGAAATATAATGGGTCACTTTATGTTATATTCTTTTTTAAAAGTACACATTATGTGGAGCCGGAGCGATGGCACAGTGGGTAGGGCGTTTGCCTTGCACGCGGCCAACCCAGGTTCGATCCCCAGCATCCCATATGGTCCCCCAAGTAGTTCCTGAGTGCAAAGCCAGGAGTAACCCCTGAGCATCGCTGGGTGTGACCCAAAAAGAAAAAAGAAAAAGAAAAAAATACACATTGTGAAGTGCATAATCAGACAAGCTTGTAGGAACTGATGCAGATATTCATTGGGTCACTATTTGAGAAGCTGCACTGGGGGTTCAGAAACTTTAAAACTCTTGAGCCCACATGCCAGGGAGCCTCTGCACAAGGAACATAAACCTATCTGAAAGTAGCCCATGTTCCTTTGCTCATCAGAAGAAGTCTTTGCAACTTACA
Organism: Sorex araneus; assembly: GCF_027595985.1. NCBI lineage: Eukaryota > Metazoa > Chordata > Mammalia > Eulipotyphla > Soricidae > Sorex > Sorex araneus. The sequence goes on from NC_073304.1 coordinate 45,637,215, forward strand.
TATATACACACATACTTTTTGGAAGCAGAATTATTTATGAAAAATGTTTAGGTATTTCTGCACAAAGTATCAGCAGAGACAGTGTGGAGTCTGCAGTTTAACTCCTACTATTTCTACTGTGGCCTTTGGGCTAGGAGGAGAAATCATTATCCAGTTTTGTCTGTTAATGAAACCCCTGGAGGTAACTAGAGTGCCAAAAGTCTCTAAAAGAAATGAGGTTTATACTTTTGTTAGGACTCTGAAAGACCCACTCGAAGACCTTTGCTAGGAATCAGATGGTCCATGCATATGTGACAAGTGCAAGTGGCAAGAGGACAACAAGAAGTAGGTTTTTTTTTTTTTTTTTGCTATTTTTTTTTGCTTTTTGGGTCACACCTGGCCATGCACAGGGGTTACTCACAGCTCTTCACTTCATTCAGGAATCACTCCTGGCGATGCTCAGGGGACCATATGGGATGCTGGGAATCGAACCAGGGTCAGCCATGTGCAAGGCAAACACCCTACATGCTGTACTATCGCTCCAGCCCCAAAGAACAGCAGTTCTTACTCTTACCATCATACACCACATCAGCTTGCATTCCATGACCATCCTTTCCTTTTCCATCCAAAGCAGTGTTAGGCCTTTGTCTCTTCTCTTGTGTCCCTCTCTGTTCCAGCGGTGGCCCGTAATGATCATGTTTTCATCAGTCACTCGGACACTTCACTATGAACCTCATGTCTTACATGTTTTAAAATCTCAAGTCAGCTACATGATGTTTGATACATATTTGCAGGGTATCTCAGTGATGAGGATATCAGCCCTAGACATCTGACCGCCTGTAGGCCAGAAGGACAATTGAGAGCGCCAGGAGATGGGGGCATTGCTAGGCCTGAGGGCCTCTGACAATCTGCTCTATTTCACCTTAGACTTCAACCATGTAACACCCTCTGGGATTTTAGTTTTGTTTTCCCTGTCACTGGTTTACTTAGCTTTGCTACTATTGAAATATCAAAGAGACTGCAATTTTAAAAATAAAGCCTGCAATTTTTATGGAGATCCGTTTGATGCTACTAATAGAAAAGGAGCAGGTATTATGAGGATTCATCAGTGATAGCAGAAAGTGATGACTTATAGTTTATCTGGAACCTCAAAGGATGGAAAGGGACTATTGCTAGGAACTGCAAACACTCTGTTCCTCTTTTCAAGATACTGTTCTGTTCTAAAATCCTAAGAGCAGCTCTGCACGGGATTCCTCTTAAAACAGCCGTGGCTTCTGAGTGATCTAATCAGCCTGGTGTTCATAGTTCCCGGGAGGCTTTTGGTGTAACTTTTAACGTTTTGATTTTAACTTACCTGGGAAAAAATACAACAGTTCAAATAAGCAACAAAGTGATTGGGAAATGCATGGATCATTTATTTCAAAATAGAAATACAATCTTGACGAGGGGAGAATGGGGGGAGGGTCAGAGAGAAAAGAAATACAATCTTTGTTTAAAATAGTTTGTTTCCAAATATTTTATTGGCTGCATTCCACAAGGCTGTCAGATGTTGTTTATTTTCTATCAAAAACATTAAAGGATGAGTACTTTTTAATCCTTCAGCATGTACAAGAAATCCACTAGCTACATTTATTTATTTCAAAGTCTCAAGCCTGCAGGCAATGCATCATTCAAGTTTTATTTTGGTGAGGAAGGCTAGTAATTAAAACAATAGGCTAGTAATGAAACTTTGGTCTATTTCTGAGTCACAATTATGAAACAAATATGATTCTCAACTATATATATAAATTCTCAAATATATAAATATTTTGACCAATTCTGTACTTTCTGTGACCCACTAGAAAAAAGAAGGCAAGTTTAGAGACTATTTTCTGAGAAATTCAAAAGGAAGAAAAACTAGCACAAATTTGTCTGAGTGATTCTATTTCAATAGAGTTCTTACCTCACTTTCAGTTCCCTAGGCAAAAACTGTTCTGTGTATACCGATACTTATTTTAGTTTACAGATTATTTTTTAAAATTCTAGTTTCCTCCTACCTTTGCACATGCTTTGATTTTTGACTCAGGCATATTCTCTGGTTACTAAATTGTAGGTGTGATTTGACTTTTCTTGTTAGAAGTCTGTCAGCTTGATTCACATAAACAGTATCACTTTGGAGCAATACTTTCTGCACTTTTCAATTGCTGTCCCATTTTCACAGTTGGAACCCCTGGCAATGGGAACTTTATATGCTCATAGAGATATTCAGAACTGGGATATAGAAGAGAGAAAAAGGAGAAGAAAAAGGAGAGCCAATGAAAGAATTTTTCCTAGGAAGCAGATCTTGGTCAGTTCTGAGCCAGAGCAACCCTTTTTAAACCAAAAAGATCCAAATTGAAAAAAAAGCACAAAAATTCTATTTCAATGGGCTTTTGATAATTTTTGTTATCTCATTGTTTTATATGGGAGGACAGGTAATTTGGTCACACCTCACTGTGCTCAGGAACTATTCCTGGCTCTGTGTTCAGGAATGACCCCTGGTGGAATCTTAGACAGTGTTGAGTATTCAAACTTGGGTCAGCAGAATGCAAGGTAAGTGCCTTAAGCCCTATACTATCTTTCTAGCCCCAATTATGGATTTAGGTTCATCAAAAACTAGAGGGAAAATTTAAATGACAAAGGGCCAGGAAGATACCACAATAGGTGTTTTTATTTTTAATTTTATTGAATCACCATGAGATAGTTACAAGCTTTCATGTTTGGGTTACAATCACACAATGATCAAACACCCATCCCTACACCAGTGCACATTCCCCACCACCAATATTCCCAGTATACCCCTCCTTTCCCACCTTTCCCTGCCTCCATGGCAGACAATATTCCCCATATTCTCTCTTTACTTTTGGGCATTATGGTTGGCAATGTAGATACTGAAAGATTATCATGTTTCGTCCATTATCTACTTTCGGCACACATCTCCCATCCAAACTGATTCCTCCAGCCATCCTTTTCTTAGCGATCCCTTCTCTATTCCATCTGCCTTCTCCCCTCCGCTCATGAAGCAGGCTTCCTGCTATGGGGAAATCCTCCTGCCCCTTGTATCTACTGTCCTTGGATGTCAGCCTTATGTGATGTTATTCTACACTTCACAAATGAGTGCAGTCCTTCAATGTCTGTTCCTCTATTTCTGACTCACTTCACATCTCATGATACTCTCCATGTCTATCCATTTATAAGCAAATGTCATGACTTCATCTCTCTTAACAGCTGCATAGTATTCCATTGTGTAGATGTACCAAAGTTTCTTTAACCAGTCATCTGTTTTAGGGCACTTGGGTTGTTTCCTGATTTTGGCTATTGTGAACAGTGCTGCAATGAACATATAGGTACAGATGTCATTTCTACTGTGCTTTTTTGCATCCTTGGGATATATTCCCAGAAGTGGCACTGTGAGGTCATGTGGAAACTCAATTTCTAGTTTTTGAAGGACTGTCCATATTGTTTTTCAGAAAGACTGGATTCCCAACAGTTAAAGAGCATCCTTTTCCCTCACATCCATGCCAGCACTGGTTGCTTTTGTTCTTTTGAATGTGTGCCAGTCTCTGTGGTGTGAGGTGATATCTCATTGTTGTTTTGATTTGCATCTCCCTGATGACTAGCGATGTGGAGCATTTTTTCATGTGCCTTTTGACCATTTGTATTTTTTTTTTTGAGGAAACTTCTGTTCATTTCTTTTACCCATTTTTTTATGGGGTTGGAGGTTTTTTCTTTTACAATTCTATTAGTGTCTTGTATATTCTGGATATTAATCCCTTATCAGATTGGTATCACTGTCACTGTATCACTGTCATCCCGTTGCTCATCGATTTGCTCAAGAGGACACCAATAATGTCTCCATTGTGAGACTTGTTGTTACTGTTTTTGGCATATCAAATACTCCACAGGTAGTTTGCCAGGCTCTGCTGTGCAGGTGAGATACTCTTGGTAGCTTGTCAAGCTCTCCGGGAGGGCTGGAGGAATTGAACCTGGGTCAGCAGCGTGCAAGGCAAATGCCCTACCCACTGTGCTATCGTATTGGGTAAATATTCTTTCCCATTCTGTGGGCTCTTTCTGTATTTTTGGTCATTGTTGCTTTTGAAGTTCAGACGCTTCTTAGTTTGATGTAGTCCCATTTGTTTATATTTGCTTCCACTTGCATGGTCAGTGCTGTTTCATCCTTAAAGATGCTTTTAGCTTCAATGTCATGGAGAGTTCTGCCTGCATTTTCCTCTGTGTACCTTATGGATTCATGTCTGGTATTGAGGTCTTTAATCCACTTTGATCTGACTTTTGTGTCTGGCATTAGACAGAGGTCAGAGTTCATTTTTTTTCAGGTAGCTATTCAGTTTTCCCAGCACCACTTGTTGAAGAGACTTTCCTTGTTCCACTTCACATTTCTTGCCTCCTTTTTCAAAGATTAAATGGCCATATATTTGGGGGTCTGTGACAGAACATTCAACTCTGTTCCTTTGGTCTGCAAGTTTGCTTCTAGTACAATACCATGCTGTTTTAATTACTATGGCTTTGTAGTACAGTTTGAAGTTGGGGAAGGTACTGCTACCCATCTTCTTTTTTCAAGGATTGCTTTAGCTATTCATGCGGGTTTATTGTTCCATATGAATTTCAGGAGTGTTTTGTCTATTTCTTTGAAAAATTTTATGGGTATCCTGATAGGGACCATATTAAATTTGTATAGTGCTTTGGGCAGTATTGCCATTTTGATAATGTTAATTCTCCCTATCTATGAGCAGGGGATGTGTCTCCACTTCCTAGTGTTCTCTTTTATTTCTTGAAGTAGTGTTTTGTAATTTTCCTTGTATAGGTCCTTTACCTCTTTGGTTAAGCTGATTCCAAGGTACCTGATTTTCTGAGGTACTATTGTAAACATTGATTGTTTTTTTTAGTGTCTATTTCTTCTCTTTCATTATTTGTGTATAAGAAAGCCATGGACTTTTGGGTGTTGATTTTGTAGCCTGCCACTTTACTATACTGACCTATTGTTTCTAGGAGCTTTTCTGTAGAGTCTTTAGGGTTTTCTAAGTATAGTATCATATACTCTGCAAATAGTGATAGCTTGACCTCTTCCTTTCCTATCTGTATGCCCTTGATATCTTTTTCTTGCCTAATTGCTATGGTCAGGACTTCCAGTACTATATTGAATAGGAGTACCAAAAGTGGGCAACCTTGTGCCCGACCTTAGAGGGAAAGCTTGTAGTTTTTCCCCATTGAGAAAGATACTTGCTGTGGGCTTTTGGTAGATGGCTTTGACTATATTGAGGAGAGTTCCTTTGATGCCCATTTTGCTGAGGGTTTTCATCATAAATGGGTATTGGGTCTTGTCAAGTGCTTTCTCTGCATCTATTGATATGATCATATGGTTTTTATTATTTCTTTTATTGATATGATGAATTATGTTTGTTGATTTGCAAATGTTAAACCATTCTTGCCTCCCCGGGATAAATCCTACTTGGTCATGGTGTATGATGAGTCATTGGATTCTATTTGCTAATATTGTGTCTGTGTTCATCAGGGATATTGGCCTGTAATTCTCTTTCGTTGTGGTATCTCTGTCTGATTTTGGATACCACAATAGGTTGACATGCATACTTGGCATGCAGAAGGCCCGGGTTGGATTCCTGGCAGTCCATCATCATCTAGGCACTACTCGGATTGACACTGAGCATTGAATTAGGCGTTGTCACCCTAAATCACTGCTGTGATCCCCAAATGTCAAATTAGAGAAAAGGACAGATTTAAATGTTAAAAATATCATATTGAATATTTGGAAGTTGTAGGGGTTGGAGCGATAGCACAGCAGTTGGGCATTGGCTTTTCACGTGGCCGACTGGAGTTTGATTCCTCCACCCCTCTCGGAGAGCCCGGCAATATACCCAGAGTATTGAGCCCACACAGCAGAGCCTGGCAAGCTACCTGTGTATATTGGATATGCCAAAAACAGTAACAATAAGTCTCTCAATGAGAGACATTACTGGTGCCCGCTCAAACAAATCAATGAGTAATGGGATGACAGACAGACAGACAATAAATCTTGAAAAGTTCTCATCACATGCGGGGTTGGTGTGATAGTACAGTGGGTAGGGCATTTGCATTGTACATGGCTGACCTGGGTTCGATTCCCAGCATCCCATATGGTCCCCTGAGCACCACTAGGAAAAATTCCTGAGTGCATGAGCCAGGAGTAACACATATGCATCACCGGGTGTGACTTAAAAAGAAAAAAAAAGTTCTTATCACATGTGTCTGATGGAATAATACAGGAATTAAGTCACTTGCCTTGCAAAAAACTGACCTTGGTTTAATCTCTGGCAGCACTTATGGTCCCCTGAGCACCACCGGAAGTCATCCCTATGTTCAAAGTCAGCCAGGAATAAGCCCTGAGCACTACCAGTGTGGCTCAAGCTTCCACCACCTCTCGAAAAAAAAAAACAGTTCTAACTATGTATGATAATATATATTAACTTAGACCTATTGTGGTTCTGGGAATTGATCCTGGGTTGGCTGTTTGCAAGACACTGTACTTTTGCTCTGATCCATATTCAGTCTTTTAAAAGAACAATGTAGTTATGGCAATTCAGGCATGGCAAACTAAAGGGTATATAGAACAAGCTGGCTTTGGGGCCAGGCGGTAGGAGCTTGTGGGATATATGGGTGTGGGTTCCATCCGAGAGACTCCTATTTTGGTCCTGGTAAGAATTGGGCATGATGATTCTTATAGTGAGAAATGTGGACTTCTTAATGTTAAGAACAGTTTCTTTAAATGCAAAAGAATTCAATTTGCGAATGGTGGACTACTAGCATGCAACTTCTAGTGCATGTATACTGACCTGATATGATGCCTGAGATACACCACTAAGGTAAGAAAAACAATGTGCAAAACACCATGTCTAGTACTATCTCATTTATCAAAAACATAAACATCCATTACACATGGGTATATGTTTGTATGTATTTACAGATACAGAGAAAAATATCTGTCAAGTATTCTCCATTGCTTACTACTGCAACCACAACAGCTAAAGGTGCCATGTGTGTATTTGAATAGAAGAGTTTGGGCTGAAGAAGGGGCTTGTATTGTGTGATTTTATCATATGTACATTTGTACACTTGGAATTTTTAAAATAATGAAATTGCTTTTAAATTTTACATAATATAATCAAAACCTGTTTAAAACTAGATATTGATGTTGAATTAGCACAGCTTTTTACTTTTCTTGTCATGTTTTTAGTAGGCAGACTAAAAAATAGGAAAAAAGAATTAAATATTTTGGAATATGACTATGCTAATGGACACAGCACAGTCTCATTTATACCAATAATATGGTATTGGTAGGATTCGTTAGGTAATTGCTGAAATGGGAGTATTTCCATGCACTGTTGTAATAGACTGTTGTGAACAGACGAATGAACCAGTGTTCATACATCACTACTATTGTAATTATAATTCAGAATAAATATTCCTTTACTTATTGGTTATTCTATATGTGTACAAGGAACACAAATGTCTATACCTTAAAAATAATTTAATTGAACAAATTTGTCATTGCTAGAACAAAAAAGAAAAAAAGAATAAAAATACTAAAAAAGAAAAAAGAAAGCAAAATCCCTTATAATGTGGAGGAATATAATTGAGAGCAAAAGAAATACTCATTTCCAGCATGAGGTATATAAGACAGAAATACCAAATGTGGTTTCTTACCTCTTTGCATTTTCCAATTGTCCATATGTTGCAGAGCTTAAAATGGAATGATTCATAGACAACATGGTGAAATGCTATGTAAGTTCATGCTGCATGTGAACTCTTGTAAATTGCAGTGCTGACATGAACTCAAAACCTTCACCATTCCAATTGTTTGGAAACACATGTTCCTGCCCCAGATTGGTAAGACCTCCTTCAACAAGAGCTGCTTCTCTGAATCCATGAGACTATTGGTGATTTTAAAAGTATCCTAGCAATTAAATACTTAAGTAATGTTATAGTCACTCCTCTGGTTTCTTACATCCAATTGTACCATGGAATTCCATTTAAGGCTAGCCTCAGTGAATGGAAAAGGAAAAGTGAATGGAACTTAGCATTCAAATTATTAAAAATGATCTGGGAGAGAGATGGAAGGTGTTTTTACTACCTAGAGTTACTGAATAACGGGGGTGGGGGGTGGGTGGAGAATGAAAGAACATTCATTGCTGTGGCATTTTATTATCCATTCTCCAGCCTAATGCAGTTGTGTGAGTCTTGGTGAAACTGCCACTTTATCTTAAATGAACTGCAGTATGTTGCCGTACTGAAGTGTTTCGGAAGAACAGTCACTCCATTATTTTTGCAGAGATTACCTGCTTCAAGTGAAACCTATACCGAATCCTTTCTGACCTGTTTGGTATTGTGATATTGATAACCAGCCACACTTTCCAGCCCCTTATCTTGCCTTCTACGGGATAATCTTTTCTTCTGGATCTTAATTCTGCTAATAGCACCCTTGACTGGCTGCCAGACAACAAACACAGGCAGGTGAAAAATGAATGGCTCCAGCCTGACCGCTGATAACTTGCAAAGGCTTTTTATTCTCAGAATTCCCTCCAAAAATGCAAGATGACAGGAGGCTTGTCCCTACCCTTCCCCTCGCTTTGTCCACAGACCCCCACTCTCCCTGGCAAGCCACCTCCATTCTCATAGTTATTTCTGAAAGAGACTGGCTAATTTATCTGTTTTGTTTGAATTTTCCTCCTCCAATGAATTTTTACTTTTTTAATGTAGAAAGTAATATATGTATACTTTCTGCATATGTATATGCACTTTCTACATATATATGTATATATATATACATATTTCCATGTGTGTGTTAAGAAAAGCTACAAAGTAAATGTTCATCTTCTTACTCCTAATCATTAATCACAGGGAACAGTTTGATGTGTTTTCTTCCTAATTTGTTTCTCATTTTCCTTTTCAGTGACAACAATGATACTTTATGTAGTGTTGTTCTTAATACATCAAGAAGGTCTTTTCCTAGTAAATAAACTATTGATACATTTCCCCTGCCTATTGAGACCCTCTTATGCTTTTAACATAATTTATTTAACATGCTGATGCTAGTACTACAATTTATGTTAATTATACTACATTCTGGTGTGAGCCATTGGTTAATCTATCCTTACCAATAAGTTTTCTTATTGCTTAAACTTTTTCTATATTTTATGTGTAATACAGTTATAATTTTTTTTTGTATGTGTGTACTGTGCCAGAGATCAAACCCTCACTCATAGGAAGGTATGCACTGTACGACTCTAATTTTAATTTTTTTCCCTGGGGTGGAAAAAGAAAGGCTCCCTCATGGTTCTCAGGTGACTTAGGCGCACTACTCTGTCAGTCTCCTAGAAGATCTGTGCTAGCGCCTGAGGAAGTGGTGCTACTTGGGCACTGTGATGCTGGGGACCACCAGCATTGCTCTGGGGACCATATGGTGCCAGAGATTGAGCCAGAGTTCACCTGTACTACCTCCCTGGACCCTAGATCTTTTTATAAATTATTTTTTTCTGAATTGAATGCTTTTGTATCTTCACAGTTATCTAAGAACTAATTCTAGTTTTTAAAACCCTGATGAATTTTGTGTTTTAGTTTTCACTTAAAAAAAAAAAACAGGAGCTGGAGTGATAGCACAGCGGGTAGGGCTTTTGCCTTGCACATGGCCAACCCAGGTTCGATTCCCAGCATCCCATATGGTCACCTGAGCACTGCCAGGAGTAATTTCTGAGTGCAAAGCCAGGAGTAACACCTGTGCATCGCCAGGTGTGACCCAAAAAGCAAAACAAACAAACAAACAAACGAAAAAAAAAAACAGGAATTCTGCGCAGGGAGGGAAATGCGTGCTGAAAGTAGACTAAAGACTGAACACGATGGTCACTCAATGCCCCTGTTGCAAACCACAACACCCAAAAGGAGAGAGAACAAATTGGAATGCCCTGCCACAGAGGCGGGGTGGGGTGAGGTTGGGGGGATGGGATGGGGAGAGGGTGGGAGGGATACTGGTTTCATTGGTGGTGGAGAATGGACACTGGTGGAGGGATGGGCTCTAGAACATTGCATGAGGGAAAAACAAGCACGAAAAGGTGTGAATCTGTAACTGTACCCTCACTGTGACTCACTAAAAAAAAAAAGAATCAAAGATACTGCTTTTTTTTTTTTGGATCTTGCAATAAAATCCTCAGTGAAACGTTAAAAAAAATGAAAAAAAAAACAGGAACACATGATATGATCAAATTAAGGGTGGAGTTGAAGAAAGTGATTTCCCATGAAACTGGTTAATGTGTGTGTATTTGTGTGTGTGTGTGTGATAGAGACAGAGAGAGAACGAGAAAGAGAAAGAGAGAGAGAGGAGAGATATTCTTAGTCTTCATGTAGCTTTAAATGAACAAAATGAATATGCAACATAGATATGCAAAAGTAATTCAGAAAAATACTTTCCTGATTTATTATCTGTGGAAATGAGTTATATGATTCTGGGATGGGGGGGGGGGAGAAACCAGGATGTTTTTTATTTCGTGAAATCAATATGCTACATTGTATAGGATTTGAATTCTGAAAAGTGCTGAAAACACTTTACTGCCTTCTTCTTGCAAAGGTTCTGGAAAGCTCACAGCCTAGGCAGCGAGAGCTATTGTTCAGTGGCTGGTTTGCCCCTGTACAACGTTGTATTGCTAAAAGCCTCCATTCTCTGTGAGTATCAGACCTGGGCACTCGCTTTCACAATGTAGTGAAATCAATCTCAAAATCAGACTCATTTAGTACCAAAGCAGTGATTTAGGTGGAACATTTGAACATATGATTATAAGGTAAGTCCTACTAAGGGGGCCTGGCATGATTAGCTTTGCTGGAATATATAAAAGTATCAACTGTTCCTTCAGGGAAATCATTTTAATAGATAACAGCATGTTGTACAATGTTTCATCAGTGATATTTAGATCTAAATTAAGAGCAGTTGTGAGATGGGTTGCCGATTTTTCTTGTGATAAAAGGGAAATAGTTCAAGAAATATAGACCAGATGTTATCTTAATCCAGACCTCATGTAAAAAAGCACACTATGGGACAGTAATAATAGTCCATTCTACCTGTTTTTAATTTTCCTACTCTCAGACACCCCCTGTGAAAAATAGATTAAACCAACACATCATTTATGCATCAGCACTAGTCTGGGGTTTACTTTGTATGGAATGTACAGATTGAAGTTCGCAGCCATTGGTTTTTGATAAATGTTTTAAAATGCTCGTTTGACAGTAGCATTTAAGAAGGGAAAAAAACCCTTCGACAGCCAATGACTTAGAAAGTTCACAGTTTGGGGATAATCCAGACTTCAATAAAGATTCTTAAATTCATTGCACCTTGACTCTGAGCTACAAAATCTGTCAGAAATTTGTATAGTCAGTAGCAGAAAAATGAGCAGAAAATACAAGCACACACTTCTCCTAGTATCAAAAAGTGCTTCTCATTCTTTTGTTTAGCCTGATGACTGCTGACCAGTGAGGGAGCCAAGCTGTCTTGCCAGCATCCAGAGTCCACACAGGAGTGGGGAAGCCAGAAGAGGCCCTTGGTGACGCATCCTCTCACCTCGCACTCTCTGCATCTGCCACAGGTTGCCCTCATTGTGGCGTTGCAGGTTACCATCTGATTTGAGGCAAGTCCTTGAAAAGTTGTGTGTGCATGTGACAGCTCTCCACAGGCCCCTCAAAAGTCACATGTACATGTGACAGCTCTCCCACTGGCCCCTCAGAGCAGAAGGCTGCAGAGGCTTGGCGGGGTGCCGGAGTGAGGTGGGTTAAGTACAACATGTGAAAGTCCAGAGAGAGGAGTGGGGTCTGTGGAGACATGAAGGATGCACTTGAGGGTGCAAAACTGACTCCGTTTTAGTCTCCATCATCATTTAGGTCTTCTGGCTAATGTTAGCATGCACTTGTATTTTTTTGTTTCTAGATAGAATAAAAATCTCTGGTTTTATATAAATTCTCTTGATTTTTTAAAAATCATGGCAAAATACACATGAAATAAAATACTTTTTTCAGTGGAGGATTGGGGTTGCACTTGGCAGTACTCTGGACTTAACTTGGGCTCTGTGCTCATTCCTGGTGGGGCTCAGGGGACCATATGTAGTACTAGGGATCAAACCTGGATTGGCCATATGCAAGACAAGCTCCCTACCTACTGTACTCATGTTCTGGCCCAGAAAATACCATTTTAAAGTGCATATTTAGTAGCCTTAAGGCACTTTTTTAAAAAAATCAAATCACCGTGAGATACAGTTACAAAGCTTTCATGTTTGAGTTACAGTCATGCAATGATCGAACACCCATCCCTCCACCAGTGCACATTTACCACCACCAATGTCCCATGTAGCCCTCCCCCCCATACCAATTGGCAGACAATTTCCCCCATACTCTCTCTTTACTTTTGGGCATTATGGTTTGCAATACGGATACTGAGAAGCTGTCATGTTTGGTCCTTTTTCTACTTTCAGCACTCATCTCCCTTAAAGCACATTAATTATAAAGCCATCACCAGAACTCTTTTCATCATCCCAAATGGAAACACTGTCCATTCCAACCTCCTCTCAATCTACCATTGTGTTTTTTGATTTTATGATTTGGACTGTACTAGGAACCTCATATTGGTGGACTCCTATATTCTTTTTAAGGGGTGGGGATTGTTCTACCAACTGTGCTCAGGGGGCTAGGGCCCCTCCCACCATTCCCAGTGGCAGTTCAGTGCAAGTGCCCAACACAGTGATGCTTGTGTCCTTCCAAGAACACGCCAGCAGAGCTTGTGGGCTTCCAGGACTGCACCCAGTGATGTTTGGGGGATCATGTGGTACTGAGGATCAAACTGGGACTGGCTGCATACATTTAAGGCATGTGCGTTAACTGTCTCTCTAATCCTGAAGACTGTCTCTCTGGTCTGGTCCTGAATCCTACAATTCCTATTCTTCTGCAAATGTCTTGTTTTATTTAGCATGGTGACTTCAAGGATCACTCATGTTGTAGCATGTGTCAGATCTCTTTTTCTTTCTCTTTCCTTTTTAATTTGGGAATGCTGCACATCATACTGGCAAACCATATACTCTATCACCCAACTACATTTAGTCCCCAGAATTTCCTTCCTTCTTAGAGCCTGCTGTGCAAATAAACCATACTTTGTTTATCCATTCATTCATCTATGGACATGTAGAATGCCTGGGCTGGCCAGGCTGTGTCCTCTATCTAAGAATAAATAGTAGTCACATCTTACTTTCCCTTGAAGGAAAAGTGGTAAGATAGAGGAAAAGTGGTAAGATAGAGAAAGGCAGATAAGAGCAAAAATTTGTTGAACTCCCCAGTGGTCCATAAGAGTTTGAATAGGCTGGGATTCTTTCCATGGGCGTACTTCCATAGGGGAAGAACTGGGTTCACAGGAATTATGGTTTCCCTCATGCCTGGCCTTCTCTCAGCAGTCTGGTGCCACTGGCTACAGTTCTATGGAGCTGACTAGAACAGTCAAGACACTTTGCTACTGTTGCATACACACACTTTTCTTTTTCTTTCTTTTTTTTTTTTTTTTGCTTTTTGGGTCACACCCGGCGATGCACAGGGGTTACTCCTGGCTCTGCACTCAGGAATCACCCCTGGCGATGCTCAGGGGACCATATGGGATGCTGGGATTTGAACCTGGGTCGGCCGCGTGCAAAGCAAACGCCCTACCCGCTATGCTATCGCTCCAGCCCCACACACACTTTTCAAGACCCCTTCTACCATTGACAAAATTCATTGTTGCTTCTAGAGGAATCAACTTTCCTTTCAAGATGGGATATTTCCATTTTCAAATTATGACAGAGAAACAGGAGTGTGCAATAAGAAAAATGAGCCTCGCGGGCTGGAGTGATAGCACAGCGGGTAGGGCGTTTGCCTTGCACAAGGCTGACCCGGGTTCGATTTCCAGCATCCCATATGGTCCTCTGAGCACCACCAGGGGTAGTTCCTGAGTGCAGAGCCAGGAGTATCCCCTGTGTATCGCTGGGTGTGACCCAAAAAGAAAAAAAAAAGAAAGAAAAATGAGCCTTTAGGGGCAGCCCACACAACTGGACCTCTGAGGGTGGAGGCATTTGTTCCAAATAGCTTCAATAGGGATTACAACTCAGGATTTACATTTTTAGATAATTAACCTTTTGATCACTAGTGACAGTCTGAGGGCATTTTTAAATGACCTTTGTTATTTTCATTGGAGTGACAGCAAAAGCTTTTGAAAACTTAAGTTTTCTTATCAGTATCTAGGCAAAAAAAAAAAGTGGGCTTTATTCTTCTGAGGAAACTGCTGTGAATTTTCCTAACTCGAATTTACCTACAATGATATATCTTCTCAGCACTGTGTCTCGAGTGCTGAGCACAAAGTCATGCCCCTCATAGGCACTTGATAAATACTTGTAAATATGGGATTTCAGGACAACTGTGTACAGTTATTACAGGGAGCTATTAGAAGGGTTTCAAGAATGGTAAACCCATAACATATGGAATGAAAAGTCCATCTCAGTTTATATGTTTTGGATATTCTTTCTGAAATCTATATGTACTTTTACAACAAAGACTTAAGAAAATGAGCTCTTAATGTAAAAAAGGCCCTGTCAGTAGTTGCAAAAGGACATATAGGTTAATACTCAAAGCGTGTTATTAGTAATGACCAAAGACCTTTAGCCTCCTGTCCAAAATGCTGTTTTACTGTATAGAATGAGAATGTAAACTCTATCATGTTGGGCTATTTAGTAACTTATTAGTGCATTCATCTTTTCATCATTTGACAGGTGGAAGTAGTAGTTCAGTTTTTAGTTTTAATTATAAGGGATTCCAGATGTAGAATGCTACACAAATTAAAACCAGAGCTGCTCATATGTCTTTTCAAAGCAGCCTGACTTCAAGGTATCTGCTTTTCATTTCAAAATGTTATTAAAGCTATTACTAAGAAATTCATAGTCTTAGCCTGTTCCAATAATTGACACCTTTAAAGTGACTAAACAGATTTAGAGTGTGCAGAAAAGTAAATTTGTCTTAGAGAATGACCCTAATCATCTATTTCCATAGAATGGAGAAATCAGTGAGTGCCTTTGGTATTAGCCTGGGAGTTGATGAATGAAGAACTGTTCCTCTTCTTCACGACTCTGTCTTCCTCTGACTTTCTGTCATATCAAGGAGACTTAAAAAATTTGCTGCTTGGGAGTGAAGATCCACACTTACCTGAGCGTTCGGCACCTCCCTTTGAATTTTGCTGCTTGAAACAAACAGAAACATCTTTGTGGAACCATGAATTGTGAAAGTAGAAACTTTTTGTCTTGGTTGTTTTGAGGAACGGTGTCAGGGCAATTGCAGTGCACACACCACACACCACACACACCCTTTGCAACAGCGTTTTCTAGTTTTCTGGTACACACACACACACACGCACACACGCACACGCACACACGCACACGCACACACACACACACACACACACACACACACACACACACACACACACACACACCCTTTGCAACAGCGTTTCCTAGTTTTCTGGTCTACAAAAGGGGCTTCTTAAAGCAGTTTCAGTAATTAGAAGGATAGCCGGCCTGGCTGATAAATTAGAGGAATAACTTGTTTGGTGTAAACCGAGCCTGTTTCTGAGGCAGAAATGTTAGGCTTTTATCCTCTGGAGTGTGATTGAAAGGGTGAGAAGTTAATTTGGCAGCCTCGCTTCTATGGTTTCATAATGTTTCTCCCCACCCCCTCCCTGCAGCCGCAGCAAAGCCCGGGATTGCTGCTCCCTGCGCCTGCCCTCGTACAAGGCAGGACCGTGACCCGAAACGGAACCTCTCTCCCCAGGGCACTTTCTGAGCAGCAACAGCTTGGCTCAAGTGTTTCTTATGAACAGCCGTCCCGAGCACTTGATCTAAATCATGCCATTTCCTTCACAGCATGGCACAGTTAACAAGTCAGTGCACCAACACAATCTACAGATGGCAGTTCAAAAGGTGCGGGTCCCCCCAGCAAGATAAAGGGCAGGGGGTGGGAGGGTGGGGTTCCAGGGGGATGCTCATTACCGGCATGCAGCCCTGGGGCTCAGGAGGGGTGTGAGCGCCGAGCCGGGCTACGGGGTGGGGCCGTGCGGGCTCAGGGCAGGGAGTGGGTGGATGGGGGGTGGGGCGTGGGGGGTGGGTGCAGCATCCTCCTAGCGCACGCCCGTCCTCGCACCTCCCTCCTGCTCTGAGAGGTGTGGTGCAAGCCAAAGGAAGGCCAACAGCTTGAGCAGAAAGGCAGCCCCGTGGGGGTCTGAGTGCCCCCCGCCCCCCAGGCCTGCAGAGGGGAGGGCGGGGACGAGGGGGGCACCGCATTTACCTCGCTCTGTTTATCTGCAAACTCTGGCATGTATCAGGCAATTTCCTGAGCCAAGCCCCCAACATCAAAAGCGGTGGCGGGGGCGGGGGCCACTACCGGCGGAGCCCCCCCCCCCACCTTGGGAACGCGCCCCCCACCCCACCCCAGGCCGAGGCCCGGTCTCCTTCTCCGTCGCTCCTGCCGCAAATTACATTAGCGCTAATGTCCAGTGAAGAATCTACGAGACATATTGGGCCTTTAGACTTCAAAACAGGCCTAAATTGGAACCACATTGCGGGAATGCTTCTTAGCTAACATTTATATTACTTCAGTTACCACATCCAGACCGAGTCCCCGGCCTCGGCAGGGGGGGACATAATACATCAGGAAGGAAGAGGAGGGTGTGCCCCTCTGCCCCCCTTGTAGAGAAATGTACAGAAACGTGCATCGCACTCGCAAGGAAATGACTACAAGGCCTTAAAATAGGGGGCGGGGGCATCCAAAGGCAGATGTGGGGCGGCTTCCTTCCAGGCCGGCCCCCCAGTGTGTGTATCGATCGCGCCCGGAGGCGTGGGAGTTGAGGAGGGGGGGGTTCTTTTGCGAACCCCCAGGGCTACGGGGCTGCTGCGGGGACACAGGCTCGGGTATCAGCCAGGTTATTGGGCGTGTGGAGCGAGGTTCAGCGGGGGTCCGGGGAGTTGTCAGAGTGAGACCCACCTCCGGGAACCCTGGCAGCCTCCAGACCCGACTTCGGGAGCAACTCTCGGTGGGAAGGCGCATGCCCAGGCTTTACCACGCATTTCAGCGCGCTGCAGATAGGCACGCGGCCGCGCAGCGGAATTCTGAGTCGTGTGAAAGCTGCCAGCGAAGAATTTTCCTCTCTGCACTCATTTTAATGTGCACTCACTGAGACGGATAATGTTCCTGCACCTCAGAAATGTCAGGATTCCCTGAGCAGGGCTTGTTGGGTTCCAGAGATCCTACCTTTTCAGGGATCCAGGAGAAAGAATGCAAATGTACAGTGACTTGGAGGTAATTTTCTTGCTCCAAACTAGTCGAGATGTTAATGACCTTGTCAAAAGATTCTTGCCCAAGCTCTCTTATTCTCTATTTTAATCTCATTTTACCCCATTCCCTCTTTCTCTCCCAAAGGGTGGTGGGTATTGGAGAAGAAAAGAGTAATACTGTGAAGGAGTATTACTGTGAAGGGAGATGAAACAGCAGATTTAAAGTTCAAACTAGACAGATGAGTTTTCATTCCTGCTGTGCCCCAATCAGCAGATTTCACAATGGTTTGTCCTATGAAGAACCCCAAGCCATTATCTAGAGGCTGCCACCATTGTCTTTATGAATATCCTTTCTGAATATCCTTCCATACAAGGAAGCTTGAAAATCTCTCCTTGATTTTCAGAAGGAAAGTCCATTTTGAAAATGATCTTCAGAATGGATTACTGTATACTGCTATCAACTTGAGGCATCTCCTCTCATCAAAGTTTGCTTCTACAAACATTGTAGTTCCTCGAGTTAAGTCTAGGAAATCTATCCCTGCAACGAACAATGTTCATTTTGTCAGAGGCCCATGGATGTTATTAGGTTGGTTAACATTGCAGTAAATTTCATTGGTCATTCTCCGTCTTGATTTTATTGGCACTTTCCGTTGGGTGGAAATTGGGTGGATGTGGAAATGATTGGTTTCTCTTCCTTGAGTGCTAAAGAGGTTCCCAGCTCAAAGTACCAATCTATGTGCATTCCTAGATGATGTCAAATTGCAAATGTATGAAAATTGGTCTGTGGAAGAAACACCTTTGTATCTCCATTGAAATAATGCTAGGTTCACAGGACCTTTGTTGGAAGTTTGGATTTTGTGTTGGCTTGTTGTAAGAGACAGAAACAAACACTAACACAAACACATTACTGCAAACCACCACCCTGAACTGCATATAGGAGAAGATTAGCATGGCAATTTAGTAGTCAAAGAAATACAAGACCACAAAAGACCACAGAACTTGCACAAGTGAGCTTTATTTTTTCAAGTGTCACCATAAAACAATGCAATTACACTAGGACATTATTATTACTGAAAACTGTCTTCCTCACCCCTCCCTTTCCTTTGTTGAGATGAATTGCAAGGCACATACTTGGTTGTGGGCCTCACACCTTGGCCAAAGTGCTCATGCATTTGGCTGAGATGCTGTGCAGGGACCACACTCATCTAGTTGTGGTGCTTATATGCATTCTGGTTGTGGTGCACTTGGGTAGCACTTCTGTCTGTGGTAATGTGCATCTTTACTTGTGATGTTTTCTGGGGCTGCACTTTTATTTGTGGTACTTACACACATTTGGCTGCAGCGTTTTAAAAATTACACTCTGTAGTTGCAGCAGTGCTCCCAGACACAATTATTTGTGGCCAGTGCCAGTGGAAGGCATTAGAAAGGCAGGTGCTTTTGCCATAGAGTCATTGGTGGGCCCTAAAAATGTTCTTGAAAATGCTCACTGAAAATTATCTTCAGAACCAGTATGCAAGACACTAAAAAAATGAGCTCATTATATTATGTCGACTTTCTGCTTTTGCCTACCCCAACTCTCTATTGACCCTGACCAGTTTTTTATGTGACCCATAAGACTTGATACAAAACTTTTAAAATATATAAATCCAATTTCTAAGAAAGAGTATTTTGGTGGGGACCCTGTGAGATGTACCTGCGAATAAAGAAATTTTATCTCTGAAGGTAAGTCCAAAAGAGAACACAGAACATTTTCCTGAAGGGAAGTGCTAAATACTTTTTGCTATTTAAGAGCAAGTTCACTAGCTGTTAGCCACACACTATGATGAATGGAAAACAGTGAATCAAATGGGAGAACTGGAATAAAAACTTCAATGACCCTTGTCTTCCTCCTCTGGGCTTTGTAAGTATTTACAGTACTGAATGTGTCATATTTGATGTGACTTCCAAGAACTATTTTTTTGTCGTCGTTAATGAGCATAACTCACATTGTGTTGTTTTCCTTTTCTACCATTGACAAACTAAGAAACTTTCCAAAACTTTGTGGCACATTGGATCATAATTCATACGCTCTCTGTAATAGCATTCTACATTCTTTTCCTTTTGCCTTTGATTTTCTCCTGCTTCCACTATGCTTCCCTGATTCACAAATCTGAGCTTCATCATGCAACATGTCCCAGTTAATGGATTTGTATGGTGTGTAGCTGAGCAAAGACCAAAAGAACTCTCGCCAACTCACACGTCCCATGAAGCATGAGCAAGATGAGCAAGATAAAGATAGCACTGTAGCACTGTCATCCCCTTGTTCATCGATTTGCTCCAGCGGACACCAGTAACGTCTCCATTGTGAGACTTGTTACTGTTTTTGGTGTATCGAAAATGCCACAGGTAACTTGCCAGGCTCTGCCCCGTGGGCAAGATACTCTCGGTAGCTTGCTGAGCTCTCTAGAGGGATGGAGGAATCGAACTAGGGTTGGCCATGTGCAAGGCAAATGCCCTGTCCACTGTGCTATCGCTCCAGTTCAAGATAAAGATATTTGTTGTAAATCATAGATATGTTGAGGTTATTTATTATTTGAGCAAAATCCAGGCATATTGATAATGTTTCATTCATATCAATACAAGGAAGATAAACTAATTATTGAATTCATTAAGAAAATTCTTAAGTATCAGTTTTCAAGAAAAAGAAATATCAAAGAACTTATACCCAGAATTCCAGAACTAAGTAGAATGTTAAAAGAATTTCATAAGGATTCAAATCTTTGCAATGTATTTTGGGTGCAGTATTGGTTGGTGGGGTGTGATAAAAATGTAGCACTATAGCACTGTTGTCCTGTTGTTCATTGATTTGCTCGAGTGGGCAGTAGTAACGTCTCCATTGTGAGACTTGTTACTGTTTTTTGGCGTATCGAATATGCCACAGGGAACTTGCCAGGCTCTGTGTCTGGGCAGGATACTCTCAGTAGCTTGCCAGGCTCTCCAAGAAGAATGGAGGAATCGAACCTGGGTCGGCTGTGTGCAAGGCAAACACCCTACCCATTGTGCTATAGCTCCAGTCCCAAAAACCAGTCCCAAAAACCTAAACTAGTTTTATAAAACGTCTTCTTGATTTTGGTGGCTATGAGGCAGGCTGGGAGCAGTATGATGCTTTTGGGGCTGGGGGACATTGAATGGTTTGGTCCCCACTGGAGAAGAAACGGGGTACTTAGGGGAAAAAGGAATGGCAGGAAGAGGTGACTGGTGGGGAGCACACATGTCAGATAAAACCTCAGAGGGCCACGGTGGAATAGATTGGGGATTAGGGGCCACAGAGTTAATACAGGGGGTAGGGAGCTCGCCTTGCATGCTGCCAATCTGCGTTTGATCCCTGGCACCCCACACGGTCTCCCAAGACCACCAGGAGTGACTTCCTGAGTGCAGAGCCAGGAGTAACCCCAAGCACCTCTGTTTGTGATCAGAATATTTCCAATTATTAAAAATAAAGTTCAAGTATTTAGATACAATATTTGATAAGTGGACATTGGCATTTTAATAAAATGGTAACTCCTTGCATCACCAATAATATTTACAAGGAAGATGGTGCATATTTATTATTGGAATATAAGTTTCATGGTAATTTCCAGATGAGACCTAGAGTATAATTACAATATCAGCTATAGAATTAACATATATGCTTGAAAAAGTTAATGTAAGCTCATCTTATCTGATCTTAAGACACAATCTTTGAACTCAGGAGAGGGTCCAAAGAGTTGGAGCACATGCTTTGCCTGCAGGAGCCCTAGATTTGATCCCTGACACTGTGTGGTGCCCCTGGGCATTGCTGTGTGTGGCCCCACCCCCAGATTAGAAAAAATAAACATCAATTTTAATTTCTTTTTTTAAATTTCTTCTTTTAAATTTAATTGAATCACCTTGAGGTAGTTACAAGTTTTCATGTTTGGGTTACAATCATACGATGATCAAACACCCATCCCTCCACCAGTGCACATTCCCCACCACCAATATCCTGGGTATACCCCCCCTTTCTCACCCTTCCCCTGCCTCTAAGGCAGACAATATTTCCCATACTCTCTCTCTACTTTTGGGCATTATAGCTTGCAACACAGACACTGAGAGGTCATCATGTTTGGTCCATTATCTACTTTCGGCATGCATCTCCTATCCCAACTGGTTCCTCCAGCCATCATTTTCTTAGTGATCCCTTCTCTATTCCATCTGCCTTCTCCCCTCTGCTCATGAAGCAGTCTTCCAGCTATGGGGCAATCCTCCTGGCCATTGTATCTACTGTCCTTGGGTATCAGCCTCATTTGATGTTATTTATACTCCACAAATGAGTGCATTCCCTCTATGTCTGTCCCTCTCTTTCTGACTCGTTTCACTTAGCATGATACTCTCCATGTTTATTCATTTATAAGCAAATTTCATGACTTCATCTCTCCTAACAGCTGCATAGTATTCCATTGTGTAGATGTACCAAAGTTTCTTTAACCAGTCATCTACTCGGGTTGTTTCCATATTTTGGCTATATCTTTTGAATGTATGCCAGTCTCTGTAGTGTGAGTTGATATCTCATTGTTGTTTTGATTTGCATCTCCCTGATGACTAGCGATGTGGAACATTGTTTCCAAAGCAATTTACTTGGATTTCTCCTAACAGACAAGCTCAAACTTCACAGGATAGATCTCCTAGAATAGTGCACCATTTTACCATTCAGCCATATCTACCTTGAGGAAGAGTGAATACTTGGAAGTTGAAATCAAGCATAGAATCATTTCCAAAGATTGGTAGAAAGGTGGTACCTGAGATTTTCTGAGTCCTTCCCCTGTATTCTAGACTCTGTCATAGGTGGAATACCTATTTTACTAGAAAATGAAATTTCTGGACTAATTTAAAAATTGTCTCTTGATTACAAAAATATTTTAGAAATCGTCTTTCAAAATTTGTGTATAGCTAGTTGCATTGAGAATATTTATAGCCTATCAACTGGTATTTTCATTTCTAGATATAAATTGAGTGATGTGATTTGTAATTTTGTAGGTCGAAATGATTATTCAAAGCAATTTTATCTAAATAGCAAAAAGAAATCTTCATACATGTTTAATTTTATACTACACTTTAGTGAGTACTGTGATTTATAATACTGTTAATGGTAATTTGGTGCTACATAGTTCCAGCATCAAACTCAAGACCAGAGTTCCTTCTTCCCTCTACTGATGTCCCAAATGTTCTTCCTGAACTGGAGAGATAGTACAGTGAGTAAAGTCCTTGCCTTGCATGCAGTAGATCTTGGTTCAATCCCTGAATCTTATATGGTTCCCCCATCACCACCCTGCCAAGCACTGCCAGAACTTATTCCAGAACGCAACTAGGACTATTAAGCCCTGAAACCCTCCAGGTGTGCTCCAACCCCTCTGCCACTCCTTCTCAAAAAGATGGGGAAAATCTACTCGTAATAAAACCTGACTTATATACCTATTGCCTTGTTTTGGAAAGTCAAAATATAAATATTAACTCATTATTTTTTGTAATCTTCTTGCCAAAAAAATCTTACTTCAAAACACTAAAAAAGTGTATGATTTACTTAGAAATCAAACTAAGGACTCGAATACATGGAAATACTATGTAAAAACCAAAATAAAACCAGGACCAGTAGTTTTCAAAATACCACTCCAGATCCTCTGATTCTCTTCATTGCTTTTTGTACTTTCTAGATCTAAATAGCTCTGAGGAATATGACTAACAGAAGATGGGAAACATTTCAGCTTTAAATCTTATAATTGATGAAAAAATAAGTACCTATTTTTGTAATATGTTTTTTATTCTTGAAGTTCATTAGTTCATTTTCTAAGTCTCCTAGTGACAATGATTGAACTAAGTACCTTGAGCTTCTTGATAGTCTTCTAATTCTCCACCCTGCTTTGAATCCAGAGTCTCTTATAGGCCAACTTTTATATAAAAATTTATTAGACTATTACTACCCGTTCCTGGGATTGGCTTCAGTTTTTTTTGGGGGGGATGGAGATGAGGTTACATCCAGCTGTGTTCAGGGCTCACTCCTGGCTCTGTGCTCAGAGATCACTCCTGGTGGTGCTCAGGGGACCATATGGGATGCCAGAGATCAAATCCAGGTAGGTTGCATGCAGGCAAATGCCCTCCCTGTTGTACTATCACTCTGACCTCATGGATAGACTTCTTGAGGTCAAAAGTGTTAAAAGCAAATAATGTTACAAAAGAGAAAAATAAAACTTTTGCATACTAATATATTTATTTCCATAATTTTAGCGCTTAAAATTATACCTTGGTATAGTAGTTAGAGTGCTTGCCTTGCTTGTAGTCAACCCAGGTTTGATCCTTGGCACCCCATGGAACCTGAGCCTTGCCAAGAGTGATCCCTGAGCACAGAGCTAGGAGTAACCCTTGAATACTACTGGGTGTGGTCCTTGAAAAAACAAAAGGACACCCTATAGCAAAAATGTATAACTTGTACCTTTAGTCTATGTATTTGGTATAAGATTAATGCAACAAACCAAAGGAAGTCAGCTGGATACACTCGGTAGCTTGCTGGGCTCTCTGAGAGGGACAGAGGAATCGAACCCCGGCTCCGCCAAATTAACATGCAGTAGTTAATATAAAGTATAAAAAAGAATGAGGAAACAGAGGAATTTGCCTTAAAAAAATGGAAGAAAACAAAAGCCCCCCCCCAAAAAAAAATATTCAAAAGTAATGTAATGGACTGGAGCAATAGCATAGCGGGTAGGGCGTTTGCCTTGCATACGGCCGACCCAGGTTCGATTCCTCCGTCCCTCTCAGAGAATCTTGCAAGCTACTCATCATATTCAATATGCCAAAAACAGTAACAACAAGTCTCACAATGGAGTCGTTACTGCTCAAGCAAATCGATGAACATCAGGGTGACAGTGATACAGTGCTAATGTAATGGAACTGAGTACCCTGTCAAAAGAAGAGTTTCAATCACTGTTAAGTGAAGTCAGAAAAGCAATGGACTATTCATGATATGACAAAGTCAGAGAAATTATAAAATAAACAGAGGGTACAAAAATAAGTAGTAAGACTATTGTAAAATGAAATGGACAGAATAAATATTCAAATTAAATTTTCCACCTATAAAAGTTTCACAATAAAATCATTTTTATTTGAAAAAAAGATACTGCTATACTAATGTCAGATAACATAGATTTTTAAAAAAATTTTATTTATTTTTTTAATTAGTGAGTCACGGTGAGGGTACAGTTACAAATTTACCCATCTTCATGCTTGTGTTTCCCTCATACAATGTTTGAGAACCCATCCTTCTACCAGTGTCCATTCTCCACCACCAATGAACCCAGTATCCCTCCCATTCTCCAATCCCGTCCCCCCACACCCCCGCCTCTGTGGCAGGGTATTCCATTTTGTTCTCTCTCTCCTTTTGGGTGTTGTGGTTTGCGACAGGGGTATTGAGTGGCCATCGTGTTCAGTCTCTAGTCTACTTTCAGCACGAATCTCCCTTCCCGCGCGGGATCTCCAGCCATGATTTACTAGGTGTCCCCTTCTCAATCCGGGCTGCCTTTCCCCCAGCATGTGAGGCCAACTTCCAGGCCATGGAGCCAACCTCCTTGTATTATATACTACTATTCTTTAAAACAGAGTAATAAATAGTAATGAGGCTTAACACAACAATATCTTATACTTATTAATATAGATATGCTAAATAATACCACCATAATTAAGCAGTTATTAGTGGGAAGAGTGGTATCAAATTAATATAATAAGAGGATTTTAACACTCCACTTGTAATTATGAAAAAGAACAATTAAACAGAAAATATATAAGGAAATAACAGCCTTAAATGATGAATTAGAAGAAATGGAATTATTAGATATTTATAAACTATCTCACCCTAAAACACCAGTACATAAGTTTTTTAAGATTATAGACTGAGAATAGAAGGCAGATATCATTAAACTTATAAAGATTGAAACATACCAAATACTTTTAAGATCACAATGCTATAAAATTAGATTTTATAAAATTAAAATCTATTTGGGGAGAAAAAAGTCCCAAACATGGGGAGACTAAATTATATACTTCTTAGCATCTACTGGATCAGTGAGGAATTTAAATCAGAGATTAGAGAATACCTGGAGGGTCAGAGATACTGTCCAGCAGGTACTGCTCTTCCCTTGCATACAGTCAGCTCATCTGATCCCCAGCATTGCATATGGTATCCTGGACACTGCCGAGAGTAACTCCTGAGCACAGAGCTAGGAGCAAGCTCTGAACTCTACTGGATATAACTCAATTCCATATCCTACCCTCAAAATACTTAAGAATAAATTAATAGAGGAGGTGAAAGACCTATATAACCCAACCAAGACACTGTTAAAAGACATAGAACAAGTGTGTACTGGTGAAGGGATGGGTGTTTGAGCATTGCGTAACTGAGACTTAAGCCTGAAAGCTTTGTAACTTTCCACATGGTGATTCAATAAAAAAAAAAAGAGGGATGGAAAGACATTCCAAGTATGTGAATGAAGAGAATTAATATAGCCAAATTCTTTTAAAAGCAATGTATAAAGTCAATGAAATTTCCAATAACATCTTTAACAGAAATAAAACAAAAATAAGTAAAAATTTTACGGAATCTTAAAATACCTCAAATTTATATGAAAATTGTGGAAGAAAAAGAAAAATTGAAATAATCTGTTACCTGACAAAGCAATAATAATTAGAATGATATGAGTTTGGGATAAAAATAGACACATGGAGCAATGGAATAGAACTAAAAAAACCCAAATAAGCACACATATTTAGCCAGATTTAATTTATGACAAAAGAGGTAAAAAATAAATGGATTTGAGGTGGGTGGGGGTGCTAGGAGATTGCTCAGGGGGCCGGAGTACATGCTTTGCATGTAGAAGCTCCAGGTTTGATTCTGGATTTTCCAAGCATCACCAGGTGTAGTTCAAAAAAAAAAAAAAACAATAAGCAACCCAGTAGAGTTGGGAAAGTGACATCCATACACAAAAAGAATGAAACTGGACTGCTTTTTAACCCCCTAAATTCTAAATAAAAAAATAATTAAAAGTGTATGGACTTTGATACTTTTTTTACACATTTGACTGGGAATCAAACGAGCTGATGTGCTCTAACCCTTTGAGTCAGCTCTCTGGCCCTGAAGCAGAGACCTTTTTTTTTTCTCTTTTTGGGTCACACCCGGCGATGCACAAGGGTTATTCCTGGCTCATGCACTCAGGAATTACTCCTGGGGTGCTCAGGGGACCATATGGGATGCTGGGAATCAAATCCGGGTCGGCCAGGTGCAAGGCAAATGCCCTACCCACTGTGTTATCGCTCCAGCCCACCAATGGCCAATCAATCCCACCAACGGCCAATATCCAGAGGCTTAAAACCAAGCTCCCGGTAGTGCAAACGGCTGAGCGACATCTTATAGCCTAGTTCTCCCTCTGGGAGAACCTAGCAAGCTACCAAGAATTTCCTGCCCACATGGGAGAGCCTTGCAAACTCCCCATGGTGTATTCATATGCCCAAACCAGTAAAAATGATGGGTCTTATTCCCCTGACCCTGAAAGAGCCTCCAATGTGGCATCATTGGGAAGGATGAGTAAAGAGAGGCTTCTAAAATCTCAGGGCTAGGACGAATGGAGACATTTCTGAGACCACTTGAGAAATTTGACGATCAACGGGATGATGATGATGATGATGATGATGATGATGATGATGATGATGGACTTTGAAGTAAGATTCTAAACCATAGAGTGCATAGAATATAACAAAAATGAAATATTCCATGGCATTGGTGTTAGAGGTTTTTTAAATGGGGTATTCAACTTAAAAGCAAAATAAATAAAAAATAAAATAAAACAGGGGCTGGAGTGATAACACAGCAGGTAAGGTGTTTGCCTTGCATGCAGCCAACCCAGGTTCAAATCCCAGCATCCCATATGGTCCCCTGAGCACCGCCAGGGGTAATTCCTGAGTGCAGAGCCCAGAGTAACCCCTGTGCATCACCGGATGTGACCCAAAAAGCAATAAAAATAAATAAAATAAAATAAAATAAAATAAAACAATTGGAACTACATTAAATAAAAAGCTTTTATACAGCAAAAAAAGAAAAATACTGACAGTGCAGAAATGTAGCTTATTGAATTGGTGTAGATTTTTGCCCATCATACAGCAGGTAAGGGATTAATAATCAAGATTAAAAAAAAAGCTTTAAATTAAGTTTATCTTTAAACTTTATATTAAGTTTAGTAGCAAAAAACAATATAATATAATGGGTAGAAGATTTGAATGAATGTTTCATTCAGGAGGACACATAAATGACTTATAAACAAACAAATAAAAATGCTCACAATCACAGATCTTTAGGCAAGAGCAAATTAAGGTACCTCACAATATACCACCTCATACCTGTGAGAGTGACTTACATCAAAAGTAACAAATAACAAATGTTAGAGGGGGTGTGGAAATAAAGGAACTCTGTGCACTGTTTGTAGAAATGCTTTTGGTTTCCTCTAGAAGCCAAAGATGAGCTGCCACATAATCTAGCAATATCTTCTTTGAATCTGAAGAATAAGAAAATTCAACATGAATAGTTATGTTCACTCTAACATTTGATGTAGCATTATTGCTAAAATAGCCAAAGTGTACAAGCAAAATAAAAGTAAAATAACCAAACTATAAATGATAAAGTTAATATGGTAAATTATACAACGGAATATTATGCAGCCATAAAAAACAAACTTTTGCCATTCACTAGCAAATACCAGGAGCTTGAGGGCTGGAGCAATAGTACAGTCAGTACTTGGGTACTTGACTTCCTCTCTTCCTCCCTTCTTTCTCTTTGTGCTTGGGTCACACCTCATAATGATCAGGGGTTGGCTATTTCTCATTCTGTGCTCAAGACTGACCCCTTTGTGGTGCTCGGGAGACCATATGTAGTGCTAAGGATAGAACTGGGGTTGACCAAGTGCAGCTCCTGTACTATCTCTCTAGCTCACTCCTTTGCCTATTTAGTGCTTCACATACACATCCAAATTAAAATTCAATCTCTATGACCTTTTCGTCCACAAGATGTGGTCATTGTCTCCTATTATAGAGAAGATTTTTGTTTTGAAGCAAGAGGATCCCAGTAATTTTTTTTCCCCTCTAACAAGAGAAACTCCTCTTATAACCATTTTACAAATAATTGTCTGCCGTCAGGATTTAGGAGGGACATTGAGGTTTCTTGAAGCAGGGAAAAGAAGTAAGATTGTCTTCCTCTGGCTTCACTGGGGATTCTTGTAAAATATAATTTGAGGGAAACCCCAACTCTGGTTCTTTTCCCTGAAATGTCATTCCTTCTCTATAATTGAATTAAGTCTAGAAAAACAAAAACAAAATTCTAGCTCTCTATTCTTGTCTGAGTCAAGAATTCCAGTACTTTCTATCCACATCACTAGACTCAGGAAGATGTGCTTGTTCACAGGTCAGGCTTGGCTATTAGAGACCCTTTCAAATGCTGCCTCTGCTACTTTTTGGGTTGTGCAATCTTGGCCAACTCACGTAATTTGTCTATAATTCAGTCTTCTTAGCTGCAAAATGTAAGAACTAGCTGTCTTGTGTTCTTGTGAGATGTAGGCAGTGTGACCTCAAATGTGTTCAATCCAGGTAAAATACGTTCAGAGAGAGGGCTCTGTGTTACAGAGTTGAGTTTTGAGTTTAATTGTGAGGATCACTACAAAATGATAGTTTAGCATAGTTGCTTTGCCTGTGTCTCAACAGAATATAATTTTTCACGCAAAATTTACTTAAGTTTAGTTCCAAGATAAGGTTAATGGATGGCTCTCTAAGAGCTGTGAAACCTTCACTTTTGACCAAACAGTCTAAACGATCAAGCCAGCTCATGGAACAGTAGTGAACCAAAGTTAGTTATATGTCACTCTGAGTAGATAAAAAAGAGACTAGAAGAAGCCATTTCTGATACAAGGGAAAATAGTAGAGAAATAATGATATTTTAACTTTTTAGCTTAAGCATCTGTTATAGAAAGAGACATACATTTATGCCAAGGGATAAGTTGAGGGATGCCTACAGAATAAAAACACACAGGGAAATTTACATATTCCAAAGAGGCTAAAACAAAGAATGTGAAAGAAACCTTAGTGACATAAGATAGTGAACTAACTGCTAATTGATCCTCAGCCAAATCAAGAACAAGAAGTATGTGATAAAGAAATAATTTTATATCCTGATCACATATCTCCAGGGGTATCTGCTCCCTAATACACACTCAATAATAGTTTTCCACAAGGGAGTGAATGACACGTGACTTCTTGTTATAGTATCATTAGCTTTTTTAATTTTTAAAGTAAAATTTTTTTATTTCTTATTTTAATGAATCACCGTAAGATGCACTTACAGACTTACAAACTTTCATGATTGTGTTCCAATCAAACAATGTTCAAGTACCCATCCCTCCACCAGTGCCCATTCTCCATCACAGTGTTCCCAGTATCCCTGCCCCCACCCATACCTTCCCACTCCCTGTCTCTGTGGCAGGCACATTCCCTCTTGTTCCTTTTGTCCTTTTGGGTGTTATGGTTAAGGGAACTTTTTATTTATTTATTTATTTTTAAAACTTTATTTTTTGTAATGGATCCCCGTGAGGGGCAGTTACAGACTTACAAACTTTTGTGGTTATGTTTCAGTCTTACAATGCTCAGCACCCATCCCTCCACCAGTGCCCATTCTCCGCCACCAATGTTCCCAGTGCACCTCCCCCACCTCCACCTCATCCCCAGTATCATTAGCTTTGGGAGAGCAAAGTTTTTAGAAGAAATTTTATTTTATGTCATATTTTATGTCTCTTGCCCTGCGCCTGGCTGTCTTCACCTGGGCCTCTCGGAGAAGGCGGGTTGAGTTTCCCTCCCTGCCCCAAGCAGAGCCCCGGAAGCCAAAGACCTCCAAAGCCCAGCCACAGCCATTTTCAAGGCCCCTCTCTACATGCTTGGATGAGCCTCATGCATGAAGGAACCGGCAGAGGAACCCAGGTGTGCGGGACCCAGGGCTGAAATATCCAAGCCTTCTTGAATCGGGACTGGGCCTCTTCTACCTAGATTCCCCCATTTTCCAGTAGCTAGGCGGTCACACCCAGGGACTGCCCCTGGTGCTGTGTAATCCCATCAACGGCCAACATCCAGAGACTATAAAACGAAGCTCCAGGACATTTTATAGCCTAGTTCTCCCTCTTGGAGAACCTGGGAGAGCCTGGCAAGCTCCCCGTGGCATATTCATATGCCCAAACCAATAAAAGGATGGGTCTCATTCCCCTGACCCTGAAGAGCCTCTAATGTGGCACCGTTGGGAAGGACGAGTAAAGAGAGGCTGCTAAAATCTTAGGACTGGGACAAATGGAGGCGTTAGTTGGCCCACTCTAGCAGATCGACCATCAGCGGGATCACAGTGATACAGTGATTTTAATTTTATTTGTGGGCAACCATATCCAGTGATGCTAGGATGGTGGAGTGGAGGAGGCAATCCTGGTGATGGAACCCAGAGCCTCACACATGCAAGGCCTGTGCTTTGCCATTTGAGCTGCATCCCTTGGAGACGGCTTTGTTTTTATCTGTTAATTATGGTTCATAATCTTGTGTATAACATTGAAGATGGAACTTTTTTGAGATCTACTATGGAGACTGTAGCCATTATAATAATACTTTGTCATTGCCATGACATTTGTCTCAGCTATGTTTTATCACATTGTATCAATAAGCTAGTATTTCAAAAAACAGTGAAAGGAATTTTCTCTCTGCAGTGACATAAGTCTAGAATGACAGCTGTATATACATCACTAGGCTGAACACCAATTTGGAAGAAAGAACTCAGCTGAGTTTTAAGTTAATTGAATAACTCCAAACTCATTAAAAATGTTTTAGGTTCTGCAAAAGTCAAGATGTCTTTTGCCTCAAGTGCTTTTTCTCTTGGCCTTTAAACTCTAGTGCAGTTTAGAAGAAACTTAATCTGCACGTTTGTGATTCATTTACACTTCACTCACCTCTGTGTGCTCTCTTAAGAGCTAGCTGATGTAGTTGATGTTCAATAATTTTCAGAATCTTTTTTCTTTTCTTTTTTTTTAAATAAAGTAGCTCAGAACTCATAATATTCAGGTTGGTTTAACACTTAACAAGAAAGTATCTTCCTCTTACTCCTGTGGGCTTCACATAAGCCTTTGTTCAGGATTTTGCAGATGTTCTTTATGCGTGTACCCAGTTTAACATGGCCTAAGCATTTGTACGTAGCAGCCTTTTGTAGCTGCCCTTCTACTTCCCCCAGAAACAGATTCTCACATTTAAAATGCTCTGACTCAATCACAACACCCTTTAATCCAAAATTAAAATGTGCCATTTTCATGCCTCACCCAATAAGAACCTAAGTCCTTGATCCTCAAATGACTTTATTCTCAGTTCACTTTAGAATGAGGTGAAAATTCTGGCCACTCACCACCTCCTTCTGATATGTCCTTCTACACAGGAATTTAATTGCCTTAGTATAGGAGTATTTTCTCTGTGTGAAATTCTTAAATTCTGAACTATGAATGGTGCAGAAAAATTAAAATGAGGGGGGATTAAAATTGAAATGTAGTTTCCTCTACTCCTTGAGGGGGGAACTACATGTTCACCCCCACTTTGCATCATATTTGTGTGAGACATAGGGGGTGACAGCTCAGTTGCTATTGTTCCTTCTTCCTATGGATGGCTTGCTTTTGGAGCCCATCCTTCTTTTACAGGTCTTTGAAGTAAATGATCCTATTCTTGTTAGTGTTTGGTTTAGAAAGTAACTGGATTCCAATCCTGGCCAAAGAGACATGAGGGCTATCTGCTGGAGTTTCTGAGAAAGATTTGTTTCACCCTACAAAGGGGGATCTGCTGAGAGAACAGTCTCTCTTTGTTGCTCTTATAGTTCTCTCTAGATGTTTGATGTACCTAGGTGTGATGCTTGGAACAGACTCAGCCCTCCTGGGACACGGGGGAACTGCAGTTCTGAGGACAAATCTGTCGTATCAACGGCTCAGAGCAGAAAGACGGCAAGAGCCTGGGACTTCGATGACATTGTTGGGCTACTGAACTAACCATCCACTCTCCCTGAGGACTTCTTGTTTGTCAGATTATAACGTTTCCTTGTTATTCAAATTACGACTAGAATGGGTTTTCTGTTTCCTGGACCTGTGGCTTTCTAAAGATCCGCTTCATTTCCTGAACACAGTCTAAATCACCTCGGTTCTGAGAGTCTTGGTAGTTTCTTAGAATGCCTTTATCCTTCCTTGGTTCTTTGTCTCCAGACTCAGCCACTTCTCTCAACTCACCATTTTCCACGGCGGGAGTTTGTTCTTTCACTTCTTCAAATTCATCTATCAGAAATTTCTTTTCTGCCCCCCTGAGCCACTAAATCAGTTCCTCCCTTTAAATCTTAGTGCAGCAGACTCTTTCTCGTCAGCGTTTGATTAGTTCCCTCTGATAGCTCTCATGAAGGATGCTCTATAAAAGTGAGTTATGCTGTACTGTGTTATATTGCTCCGCCCTGGGGCCCAGTAGGAATCATGGGAAACAGATGAGCCCAGAGGTCAGAGGCACAGACTGCAGAGGAAACCTGCGGAGGGACGGCAACGCTGTGACCCTCTCAGGGACACATGTCAAAGCTCCAGTAGTCTCCAGACTCTCAAAGGTATAAGCTGGAAGTAAAACACTAGTTTATGTGACAGCCTGGGAGCCCCAGGGATGAACCACCGAGTTTCATCACTATAGATCATAGGATTTTAAATAAGTGTGATCTTCCAGGAGCTGAAATATTCTTTGAAAACAAAACACACCATAAAAGCCTAAGAATGAGGTCTCCCCTGGATGTGTGCCAGGTCGAGTGTTTGGAGTCTTCCCTGACTCCCAGAGTCCCTGTGTGTGATTCAAATGAGGGAAGAAGCCTTGAGGCCTATCATGGAAAATAGTGTGAATTTTTAATTGCCTTGCAATGATTCACTGAGGAAACCCTTTAAACTGGTCATTCAACACAGAGCACAAGGGTCAGACCTGAATTAGGGCAGAAGCATTCCTAGGCTTTCGTTACAACAGCCTCCACCTCACTTCTTACGGCCTTCTCTTTCTCATAAGTTCAGCATGCTGCATTTTCTGGCAATGTTTGCATTTCCTACTTTTCTCCACTTGCTGATTTTGTTCCCTTTCCAAGGATTCTCGACTCTGGCAACTCCCTTTAGTTTCTCCTGGCTATCTTGGTAACTTCAGACCACATGCCATTTCCCTGGCATGAGACTTCCCTGATTTTTCTCCAGAGGAAGTTTCTGAGGCGCATCAGGTCACATACCCTTGAATCTTGGTTTCCTTATATAAAGACAGGAGCTAATTATGCTTGAGGGCTGTTGTGAGCATCCATGCCTCACACATTTTAGGTGCTCAAAAATATTATTCTAGAGCCTAGAGAGATAATACAGTGGGTTGTGTGCTTGTTTTGTATGCAGCTTAACCAGGTTCAATTCCCAGCATCCCATATGGTCCCCTGAGCCTGCCAGGAGTAAGTTCTGAGTGCAGCCCTAGGAGTAAGCCCTGAGTACAACTTAATGTGGCCCCCAAACAAACAAAAATTCTATCTTCTTTCTATTCTTATCTCAAAATGATTTTTCTGCCTTTTAAATTATTCCCCCCCCCTTATTTGCAGCTTATTTGAAACTGAAGTTTCATTAAAAAATTACTGACTGGACTACAGGTGGTATAGGGACAGTAGTGGAGGGTCATGGGCACTTTGGTGACCGTAAAGTAACTTTGTCAAGTAATATATTTGTCAGTAATGTAGCCATCTAACCCAAACTGTAATAAAATACAAAAAACTTTTATGATTTTGTTTTAGACACCTTATATGATTTGCTTTCTCCCTCCAACCCCATATACTTTATGTATGATAAGAAGCTTCACAGAGGTGAAATAGAAAGGCCAGAGTTATTCTGGCATTTAACTTCCACAGAGTCACTCTATTTACCTATATATGTTCTTTTTTATGGGGGGGGCACACCTGGCCTCTGCATTTGGGAATCACTCCTGGCAGGCTCAGGGTGCCATGTGGGATGCTGGGAATTGAACCTGGGTCAGCTGCAGAACCTGGTGCCAGAGATTGAACTGGGTTGACTGCATGCAAAGCAAGCACCCTACTCACTATACTATCTCTTTGGCTCTGTTCTTTAAATATGGACTAATAATTCAAGTCCATATAACCAGAACTTTTGAGTACCTGATCTTATATACAATAGACTTAAAAAAAATTTTGTTTTACAGTAATAGGAGTCAAACCCATAACCTCACACATTAAAGGCAAATGCTCTTATGATAGAACCATATTACTGACCCACAATAAACCTTCTGAACTCTACTACTTAGAATCCTATCTGCAACCCTTCGTCATTTATTCCTCTTTTAATTCTCCTGACTTTGTCTCTGTTCTTGGCCTGAAGCCATTTCCTTGTATGCAACTTTTCTGATCTGATCTCTATATGACATTTTGAACATGGTTCTTTATTTTTTCACCCAGACTCTGTCTCCTGTTTCCCTGGGTTCTGATTATCCTGGTTCTGGTTAGAACCTACTTTGACACAAGACTAATTGCAACAACTGCAGGGACTAGAACTCTACTTTGCAGATAAGTGTTCATTCTTTTTTTTTTTTTTGCATCACACCTGGCGATGCACAGGGGTTACTCCTGGCTCTGCACTCAGGAATTACTCCTGGCGGTGCTTAGGGGACCATATGGGATGCTGGGATTTGAACCCGGGTCAGCCGCGTGCAAGGCAAACGCCCTACCCGCTGTGCTATCTCTCCAGCCCCAAGTGTTCATTCTTAAAAGAAGATTTTCCCCACATTTTTTAAGTTAAATTTTTGGACAACATGCATTGTGATGAGGATTACTCTTGACCCTCATGAGTGATCCCTCATGCTCAGGGATCACTCCTAGCGGTGCTTAGAGATCAGATGTAGTACATAGGATCAAATCTGAGTTGGCCGTATGAAGGCAAATGCCCTGCCTAGCATACTATCTCTCCAGTCCCCAAATCCATTTTTTAAATGATTTGTAAATATAACAAAACCTTGTTTTCACACCTTAATGACTGCTTTCCTACCTATTTTTGATATGACTATAGTAGCCATTTTTCATTTATGCTAATCTTTCATTGAGTGGCTCTGAACTGTGATGAGATTTATTTGATGATATTTAGGAAGAATATGCTAATTTTGTCACTATTTTTATGTCATTGTCTTGAAGTCTTATCATGATGGCTTCATTTTGCTTCCCTTTTGCTCTATTTCATGGACTATTGGTAAACATGTAGTTCAACTCTTAGGAAAGATAGGTTTTGACCTCCTGGATTCTCTTTTGGTAAGTAATGCTGCTTTCTTTTTTTTTAGTTTCTCTAATTAAAAGTGTTAAGGGGCCAAAGAGAAAGTACAGTGGGTAGGGCTATATTTAGCATGTGGCCAACCCAAATTTGATCCTTAGCACCCGATATGGTACTGCAAGCTTGCCAGGAGTAAGCCCTCAGCACCACTAAATGTGGTCCCTATCCCCCCCGAAAGTTTTAAGTAAAGTTTTACGCAATGATTTTGATTATCATAATTCTTTGACGACTGCTTAGTAGACTCTTGTCTTCTCAATATCCATCTCCTTGGTTATGATCTTGTTTGGATAGATCCAAAGCAAAATTACTCAAAAGGCACAGTTTTGCATTCTGTTTAAACTTTTGATCTATTACTTTGTTGGAACTTCCATCTAAATATTATGCCAGATCCCTTCTTAATGGACCATGAGGCTTTCTCTCTGCTCAGCCACTTTCTTCTGAGCCATCTGTGGGTGTGGAGGAAGTGACAGAAACAGTATCACTTACATTCCCATGTCTTTTCCCCAAGAGTTGGTACAGGGCCCTTGAAGCTTAGAGCCAAAGCTTCAAGAAATACTCTCCTAAGTGTCTCTCGGTATTTCCAGAAAGTCTCACATGTGGTCACAATTAAACATCAGTTATTCTTCCAGGTAGTAGGTGGTCTGATGGATATGTGGCTTCCTGAAAAGCTCCACTGCTGTATTCCTGGACACAATACCTGCTGTGGGCTGGGTGAGAGACTTTGAATATTCCCTCAGACCCTGTAGGCACCAGGTGCATCACTGTTGTTCTCATCCTCATCACCCTCTTCTGGGTTGTACTGAGCACCAAATTTCTCACTGAAGTGAAACTTTCCTGAGTTATGAGATGCTTGGATTTATGATGGGGAAGATCTTTTATCTATGTAGAGTCCATCAATGGAGGTCCTGAGAGGGGGAAGGATACTGTTTATGGAAGTTTAAAAAACTAAGCTGCTCTTTTAATGTTAACTCATGATCTCCAAATCCAATGAGTAGCTTGAACAGAAGACAAATTCGAATACAAACAGCTACACCATGCCTACAGTTGTCACTGCTTTGACAATAGAAAACTTTCTTCTTTTTTCTTCAACCTTTCTGTGTCTGGCTTCTTGCTTGCTCACACTATTAAGTTTATTTGTTCACCTGTCACTTTTCCAGTATACCAGGTAGTTTCCAAGAACAAGGAAAACTTGACTCAAAATGATGCAAACTATGAGAAAACATTTTCCCTAAAAGGTCCGAAAGACAGCAAATGTACCAGAACTGGTAAATGCAAAGACCCAGATTCCTTCCATCTTTCTTGCTCTCCCAGTTAATGTACTGTCAAGGTTTTGTCATCCACCTATTGACATCATGGTTGCAAGATAAGATACTTCCAGTTACCAGATCTAAAAGAGTCTCTTGTCTCCTAGGAGGTGCATATATTTGTAATCTTCCATATATATATATATATGCAAAGAAATCTGGGGGCTGGAGCCAGAGCACAGCAGATAGGGCATTTGCCCTGCATGCGGCCAAACCAGGTTCAATTCCCAGCATCATATATGGTCCCCTGAGCACTGCCAGGAGTAATTCCTGAATGCAGAGCCAGGAGTAACCCCTGTGTATTTCTGAGTGTGACCCAAAAAAGAAAAAAAAAAGGGAAATCTTTCTCAGACTCCTCCTCCACTGTCAGCAGATGTCTCTCCTTTCATTGACCAGAACGACAGCAGATGCACTCTGCAGAACCCACTTTGGCCGACCAGAATAGGATTAGCATGAGTAAAGCATAAGACTATAGTGTGGAAGTTTCCCAGAAGAAAATCGTAGATTGGTAACAAAAGTCAGCTATGCCTGGGTGTGAGCACATGGGATTACATGTCATGTTTGCAGCAAAATCGAACAAAAGAGAGGCTCATATCTCCTTAACTCAGCAGTTGTAGCTAATTTAAAAAGTACAGTGGGTGTCTTACTCGGGAACTTGAAAGTGGTGCACCTTCTTTGAGTCTTGGAAGAAGTTTAGCTCTAGGAGAAAACACAGGGAACTCCAGAAGATGAAAGATGGAGGGTGGGACCAGGAAGCGTATGGAGACCATTTGGCTCCTGGAGGCCTTATAAAGCTGAATCTTGCTGAATTGGAGTTGAGATTCTGTGGAGAGGGAAAAGAAGCCAATATGCCAGAAGGAGAGGAAATGCTAAGTGAGCAGAGCGGGAATGGGCTCTGAGAACTGAGGTGGTTTTTAATATTTATTTTTGGTTTATTCTCAGGAAGCTCAGAGAATTCTTGTACTTGAAAGCTGCATTTCTTGTACTGGCAAATAACTTTCTAGGAAGCACTAAATAGTTTTCAAGTTTTGGCTCTCTTCTCAATCCTCCTGCAGTTCTACTCCAAGGAAAATGCTACCTTCTCTTTACCTGAAGCTCTTGCTTTCAGTGTTTGAGAGACTAAACTTGAGTTCTAGTTTCTATTAATTTACAGAAGAATTTTGAAACATACATGTTCTGTGAACACCCAGCGTTTTGCAACTTATCAGAAAAGGATGTATTTATATGAGAATTAACTATAATCAGTCAACTGATAACTATGTGTCAGTTTCTATTTTATTTTTACTATGTCATTAGGAGCTCAGGGAGAGTGTTGACTATGTTATAATTATGCTTTGTGACATAAAACAATATGGACTTTGAGCTACAGTAAACAAACAAGCCAGAAAATCAAGTCTTATTATTGACTTTATTCCCACCAAGTGACAGAGTTAACTGAATTTCAAGTTTATTAGTAAAGTGGGACATCATATCTGCTATGGGCTGGCTACTATCCCCTCAGACCTTGCAGACCCCACGCATGTCATTTGGATGCCTAAATCCCAATCCCTTGTCTCCCAAATTTACTTGGTTTTTCAATATATGTTGGTGTTATTTCCTTCCCAACACAGACATGTTTCTGAGTCTGAATCAGGTTAAGGACCCACTCAATTCATTGCATCCTTGCAAAGAATTCTTTAAACCAAGGGTAACAC
Source organism: Sorex araneus (assembly GCF_027595985.1). Lineage (NCBI taxonomy): Eukaryota > Metazoa > Chordata > Mammalia > Eulipotyphla > Soricidae > Sorex > Sorex araneus. The sequence goes on from NC_073304.1 coordinate 45,676,037, forward strand.
ATGCAGATGAAAAAGAATATCATCAATAGCAACTCACTTATAACGTTAACCCTTAGCGTTGCATATTTTTAATTTAGTGTACCCTGAATTTAAATCATGGAGTCAATTTTAGAGCTAAAAGGGACTTGCCTAAGGCTGATCATTTCCCTACTTTCAGTCTTTGAGAAGATTTTACTCTGTTCTATAAAGATAGGAACCTCTCTTATTGACTACCTGGACATCCCTGGAATCTAGAAAAATGCTTATTCACTTTAATGTCACTACATAGTTTCTGAAGGAACGAATGAAGTCCAAACTTCTTATGGTGATATATAAGGCTCTTAATAATGGGTCCAGCTCCTGTCTTCCTTTCTAGCTCCTCCACACTCTCCAGATGTTTTTTTACAAACCAGATGGACAGAGATACTTGTGGTTTCACATGGGACTATGGCAGTGCTCTTCCAGATATTTTTGCCATGTAGTTATACTTGCATGAAACCTTATTCTCCTTCCTGCTGTATGCTCCACATGTGTACACATTGCCTACTTATGCATATTGGTCCTCAACAGGCTCCTTAGTTTTCACTTCTTCTACTCTATGCTCCTTCTCGCCTCCCCTCTTCTATAGTGAAATAGAAGGCTTTCCTGTGATACTCCATATCATCCTTATTTTCCACTTCCAGCAGTTATCTTGATATTTTGAAATACTCATCTTGTTCATCTCTTTCACTAGATTGAATGTCAAAACTGTGTACTGATGACTAATAATAAATCTTTACTCAATGAATAGATATCTGCACTTAATAAATCTTTTAGAATGACCTCTTCAAGTTTTCTTTTTTCTTTGAGGAAACTGAAGGCCAGATATCAGTGACTTGTCTATCTTATACCATCAATATGTTGGAACATGAAAGCTAGACTCTGAATTAAGTTTTTCAGACCCTTCAGTGTTTTTCTGGCCAACTTGCTCTAATAATCAAACTAATATTGTTCTAGAAACTGTAGGGTAATTGTAATTTCACCTTTGGAGAATGTGGTTAGAGACTCAAATAATTGGACAATTAATTTAAAAGATAAATGCAAGGGATTTTTAAAATATCCTTTATTATTTTAAATTTCCCATGTCATTGTTTTCTTCCATTCTCCTGGAGCTGCTGAAAGAATGTGACATAATAGTGAGTTCGCTGTCGGAGGCCTGAGTTCCTGTATAACAGCCAGGAGGTAACTCCAGTCTGGCAAAATCTGATATTATCGCTCAGGTTTTTGTTGAACTGAAGTCAGAACATCTTCTTCTGGGAGGATCCTGGTAGAAAAAAACATCCAGATATCAGATCTCTCTCTTCAGTTGTGCCAACTAACAATGTTGTCAATTAAAATGAGAACCAAAGAAACGTGGGATGGGAAAAAGATCAGAGTCTTTGAAACCCTGAAACTCTGGTTGAAATTTTAGTTTGACACTGCAAGCTTAGGCATAATATTTTTCTTTGAGCATTTGTTTTGATGATGACACTTGTAAAATGGGACTTAATGAGAAGTTAATATAAGTACTATCATATAAAAGGAACTTAATAAAATATCTGGTGTTTAGTAAGTCTTCAAATTATGAGATGCCTTTTTCTTTTTTTGAGTTTGTTTTGAGAGGGACTCTGGTCACATCGGGCACTGTTTAAGAGTTAATCCTGGCTCTGTGTTCAGGACTTACTCTTGGCAGTGCTCTGAGGTTGGTGTATAGGGGACCATAAACAGTGTCAAGGATTGAACCCGAGTCAACTGAATGCAAAGCAAGCAACTTTCCTTCTGTACTATCTCTTTGGCCTATTCTCTATTTAGATACATTGCCCTATTGTAGTCAGTTTTTCCACTCAGGTATTCTAGTAGAATAAAGATCTTCATCACTGTGACTCATCTAGGAACCTAATAGTTGTATTAGGTACATAGTAGTATTCAGTGTTTAGTGATTACACAGGAGATACATTGTTAAATTCTTGGTTCAAAGTGCCAGGATTATTTTGTCTATGCCTATTTGTTTTCTGTTGGGACATGGGTTGGGATGTTTGTGTCACTTAGACATAATCTTTTGTTGTATTTAGTGCAGAAAGAACAACAGTCCAATTACACTTGTTAATAGTGATAGGAAAAGGCAGACCTTTGTAAAAAGAAAAGGGAAAAAAATAAAAGATTTTGATTCTGGATTCTGTCATATTTTTCCTTAATTAGATGACTAAATTGGATTAATCTAAGAATAAATTGTGGTATCTGACAGATTCACTTAGGAAATATGCCAAAATCTGGGAAAGTTTTATTGAACATAAATTAGAGGTCAAAGTGGAGCCTGAAAAGGATGTTGTATACTTTATAGATAATTTTCTTGAGGTGTTTGGGGTTTCTCTTGAGAAGAAGCATGAACACTGACTTGCATGCTTACTACTCTAGCCCAGACCGGTCTTTCCTCATGCTAACATGCTCTTTGCATTTATTTATTTATTTATTTATTTATTTAATTTTAATATTTTTTTTATTGAGTCACCATGTGGAAAGTTACAAAGTTTTCAGGTTTAAATCTCAGTTATACAATACCCATCCCTTCACCAGTGCTCATATTCCACCACCAAGAATCCCAGTATAGCTCCACCCCGCCCCCCCACACCCCTAACCCCCCCCACCCCTAGTCCCCCCACCCTTAGCCCCCCCCCCCCGCCTGTGTAACTAATAAATTTCACTTTACTTTCACTTTGATTGCATACAATATTTCAACAAAACTCACTATTATTGTTTGGAGAGTCTCTCCCCTAAAGTCAGACCTGCTGAAAAGGAAGCATTAGATAATTTGTTTTCCATTGCTGAGGATGAAGAGGTATGAGGTCGAGTGACCACACTTAGCGGACTCTCAGTTTTGGGTTTCTGTAATTTAGTATTTTAGTAACTAAGTCCAGAGAGATATCTGCCAGAAGTTGCATCGTTGCCAACTTGTACTTCTCAGTTACATTATATTCCACATATGAGTGCAATCTTTCTATGTCTGTCTCTTTCTTTCTGACTCATTTCACTCAACATGATACTTTCCATGTTGATCCATTTATATGCAAATTTCATGACTTCATGTTTTCTGACAGCTACATAGTATTCCATTCTGTAGATGTACCAGAGTTTCTTTAACCAGTCATCTGTTTTGGGGCTGGCAAAACTGGACAGCTACATGCAAAAAAATGGGCTTAGACCTCCACTTATCATCATGTACAAAAGTCAGATCAAAATGGATTAAGGACCTCAACATCAGACCAGAATCCCTAAGGTACATTGAAGACAAGGTCGGCAAAACCCTCCATGACATTGAAGCCAAAGGTATCTTCAAAGCTAACATGCCACTGGCCAAGCAAGTGAAAACAGAGATAAATGAATGGGACTATCTCAAACTAAGAAGCTTCTGCACCTCAAGAGAAACATGACCAAAGTACAAAGACAATCTACAGAATGGGAAAGGATATTTATGCAGTACCCATCCGATAAAGGGTTGATAACAAGGATATACAATGCACTGGTTGAACTCCACAAGAAGAAAACTGCCAACCCGATCAAAAAATGGGGTGATGAAATGAACAGAAGCTTTCCTAAAGAAGAAATCCGAATGGCTCAGAGGCACATGAGAAAATGTTCCACATCACTAATCATCAGGGAAATGCAGATCAAAACAACCATGAGATATCATCTCACACCACAGAGACTGGCCCACATCCCAAAAAACAAAAGCAACCGGTGTTGGCGTGGATGCAGGGAGAAAGGGACTCTTCTTCACTGCTGGTGGGAATGCCGACTGGTTCAGCCCTTTTGGAAAACAATATGGACGATTCTCAAAAAATTAGAAATTGAGCTCCATTTGACCCAGCAATACCACTCCTGGGAATATATCCCGGAGAGGCAAAACGGTATAGTAGAGATGGCATATGTATTTCTATGTTCATTGCAGCACTGTTTACAATAGCCAGAATCTGGAAAAAACTCTTTGCATTTAATTGTGGAGCATCTTGTATCTGTCCTCGGAAACAAGGTGGTAAGCTTTCTGCGAACAGGATCTGGTCTTTTTCACTGAGGCAGCCTGGCACTGGCAAAGAGAATAAAATACAATTTCTCATCAGATGTGTGAGTCACTGAACCTTATCTGGTTTTATAGCAACCCAAGAGCAGGTCATATCCCCCAGATTGCAAATAAGGAGGGGGGTATGTAGGGTGTGGGGCAAGAAAAAAACTTACACAACAAGCTCAAAAGGCATGAAGTGCGATTGTCATGAAAATTTTACCTCTTACCTTTTTGGTAAATAGCTATTGTTCTAGGTCATTGCCTTGGCAGGATTCCTTTGGGAATTGTAGGAGGCATTATAATTTTCAACCTCAAAATGTGAATTCAAATTTGTTTCTTCTCATTTTTCAAAAATGAATGTGTAAAGGAACACTTCTGATAAGCAATGAGACAAAGATATAATATCAGGTGAGGGAATGAGGTGCAGAAAATCCAAAATCATTTAACAAATGGACTAAAGCTAGCCAGAGTTTCACTACATTTGAAAACTTGAGCCCAACAGAACACAAAGGGATGTGTGTCTCACTGTGTCTTTAGAGAAGGCCATTTAACACTGGGAAATTTTCCAGCAGTGCATTTCAATAACAGCAACTCTTCTTACAACATTTGGGGCTTGCCACTTTGAAAATCAATACTGTTCAGTGTCTACTAAAATTGCACATTTGTTCTCTGTAAGATGTATATAGGATGACCATATAAATAATCCTCTACACTGAGCCTTTTTTTCAAAGTGAAAGGGAGAGCCATTAATTGTACCAGGACAATGGGTATGAATGGGGATCTCCAAGAAAAAAGTGATGATGGAAATCCACAATTATAGAAACATAGGTTGTATAATCTATTTCTAGGAAAGCTTGTGTGTTTAAGGAATATGTATTTATATAGGCTTAAAAGAAAAGGCATTTAAAGTGTTTAACTCAGCATGGTGATGGAATTGCTAACTTATTGACACACTCTGGATTAGTCCATTTTGTAAATTGGATCTTTCACTTGTATGTCTAGTAGCATACTCTAATGCAAGCATCTCAATGACCTACCCAGAAATTGAACCCATAATCTTGTTCTCATTTTGTTTGCAACCAGCTTTAGATTCTGAAAGGCCCTATCAATGGGTTAGATGCTAGACTCCAAGATTAAAGCATAAACACAGAGGGTTCCGGGCTTTTCTGTACAGTCCTAAATTCTAGTCCTGTCTTTATCAGTAATTTACTGTGAGTTTTGGCAAGTCACGTAACCTCTCTGTGTTTTGGTTTCCTTATCTCTAAAGTTGGGGGGAAGACTATCTGATGTGCAAATCTCAAATGTTTGTTGGGGGGATCCAGTGAGGTGACGTATGAGGAAGCCTTCTGGAAAGTGCTATACATATGTGAAGTGTTATCAGTATATGGGAGAAGAGAAGATGAGATGTGAGGAGAAAATAGAGCTTTCAACTCTAGCTGGCTATTTAGATTAGGCCTGTGCAAATAAATGATGGAAATAAGGTCTCTGGAGAGGGGATGACATTATATTCCCTTTTATGAATACGAGTGGGAACGGAAAGGAAAGTAAGGGCAGACAATGTAACTAGCAAAACTCAAGGAACATAGTATGGGATAGCATATAGATGGTCATATAAATATGTTCATTTATATATCACTTTTTTCTCCAAGTCTTGGCAAAGTCTCATTAAATATTGTACATATTGTAGAAATAGGCCTATCAACTAATGTATTCCAAGGTGATGCTTTGATTAAGTGATGCTTTGACTACTGATTAAATGGCTTGACTTAATTTTGCAATGTACAGGAAATCAGAACATCATACTTGCCTTTCTTTTATTGTTGACTTTTCTAAGATTAAACAAAATAATTTATGAAAACTGCCTTATGAACTATATACAATGCAAAATAATAACTGCAGAATGAGACTATTGGCACACCTGATTTTACACCTGATTTTAGTACATTTCACCTGATTTTAGTACATTTATTGCAGCTCCAGGCCGCTTTCCACATGCTCGGCTGAGCCTCACACATGAGTGAACACATCATTATATAGGGAAATAAATATATATGCCTCTTGGAGAGCCTGGCAAGCTACTGAGAGTATCCCGAGTATCCCACCTGGCAGGCTCCCTGTGGCATATTCAATATGCCCAAAACAGTAACAATAACAGGTCTCATTTCCCTGACCCTGAAGGAAGCCTCCAATCATTGGGAAAGACGAGTAAGGAGAGGCTGCTAAAATCTCAGGGCTGGGACAAATGGAGGCATTACTGGTGCCCGCTCGAGTAAATTGATGAACAATGGGATGACAGTGATACAGTGATTATTGCAGCAAAATTTACACATAACATAATATTAATTTCAGCTTGCAAATGAATGATTTGATGTTTGCATATGTTACAATATGGTCAAATATGTGCAGTTTTACAGTGGTACTTATTTTTCTTGTGACAAGAACTTTTAAGATTTACTCTCATCAACTTTGGATTGAAGAGATAGTATATAAGTTAAGGCAATTGCCTTATATCCCACTGACCCTACACAGTTGGTTGCACCACAGTTGGTTCTGTCAGGGGCACTTCTGAACACAGAGCCAGTACTAGTCCCTAAGTACCACTGGTTGTGGTCCCCAAACCAAAACAATAACAACAAACATGCTCATCAACTTTCAGATATGCAATGCAGTATTATTATTTCGGGGTCTCCCAAGCAGTGTTCGTTCAAGCAGACCTTTGGTCCAATGTGTGGGCCAAGGATGTGGTACAGCTTGAGCCCTGAAGTGCTGATCATCATCTGGGCCACTTAAGTGGTATTCAGAGGCCTCCAGTGGCTAACTGGAGGTACTCAGGGAACCATGTCGTGTCAGGATCAGTCACATGCACCCATTTGTTAATGTAATTGCCTTACTGTACATTGTATGTACAGTAAGGCAATTTATTTATGACGTTTATTTTATAAATGACATTTATTTTATAATGAAGCTTGTACATTTACTGTTCCTTCACCCACTTCCTACCCTCTCTTCTTCTCTGCTAGTCCCTAACTTTGGCAAACACCAATCTATTGCCTTTGATGCCAGTTATTATTATAGAAGAAGTCATATTTATTATTTTTTTCAAAATTATTATAATTAAAAATGTCTAATTCATATGTTAAAAAAATGGTGATATGCCTAAAGGCATAATGAAGGAAATAAAAACCACAAATTATCCTGAAACCAAGAGATAACAATTTACAATATCTTTGGAGAATGGTCTTCCAGACTTAAAAAATATATTGTAGATAATTAAAAAAATCAAAATGGGATCTTTAGTATTCCATTTTGATATATGTTTGTGGAATGGTGGACTGCAAGTAGGACAGATATCCTGATCTTTCCTTGTACTTTATAGTTTTTTAGGAAATACAACAAAAAATGGATGGCTATAATATGATGTGAAGAATGCATGACGGGAAAGCAGCAGATTCTTTGGAACACTGAGAAGGAACTTTTCTTCCAGGCTTACAGAGTCAGGAGAGGCTTTCTGAAGGAGGAACATTTGAGATGTAGAGATAACCAGAGTTAACCAGATGCTAGTGGACATTGAGAGGTGCTACATCCTAAAGGATCTGAACCCTCTTTTCCCACAGGCTACAGTACCTTTGGATGAATTTTCAGAGGCCCCCCTCTCTTCTCTCCTGTCTCATAGGAAGTGCCGTTGGCTGAGGAATGCAGTTTATTCAATTCCAAAGATTCTCAGAAGAGCAGCTGATGCCTAACTCAGTTGTACTTACGTCACTGTTCAAGTTTTATTTCTCAGTCTTTCTTCATATCTCTTCACAGGTGTTCCCAAGAATACCGCTCAAACCAAACCAAACCCAAACATCCTACACACAAACTCTATACTTAACCAAGAGTGGTAGTGTAATGATGGGAGTATAAAAAAGGTGTTACTAAAAGATGGAATAGCATGTTCAAAGGCTAGGGGAGTGGGAGGAGTTAAATGTTTGTGGGATTTTTGTTTGTTTATTCATGTCTGCAATATAATGAGTTAGGCCAGTAGAAAATGCATGATTTCAAAGAGAGATCAGGTTTTTATCCATGTTAAGGAGATAAGGAGTTGGACCATATAGTTAGAATAATGGGAACTCTTGGAAGGTTATAAATCATCAGAGAAACTTGATCTGATTTTCCAGTTTGTGTTTTGGAAAGATCATTCTGGCTGCAATGTGGTACCATTAACTAAAAACCATATTACCACTGATTACTGTATTATTATTATTATTGTCATCCCATTGCTCATCGATTTGCTCGAGCAGGCACTAGTAATGTCTCCATTGTGACACTTGTTGTTACTGTCTTTGGCATATTGAATACGTCATGGTTAGCTTGCAAGGCTCTGCCAAGCGGGCGGGATACTCTTGGTAGCTTGCCAGGCTTTGTGAGAGGGACGGAGGAATCAAACCCGGGTCAGTCACGGGCAAGGCAAATGCCCTACCTGCTGTGCTATCATTCCAGCCCACTTATCACATTACCACTGATACTTGTTTTATTTATTTATTTACTTTTTGCAGTCTTTTTTTTAAATAGACTATTAATTTTATCTTCTTTCTGTACTCTATATGTCTCTTTAATAAGTCATACAATGAACACCTGCATTATAGCAGTATAGTAGAAACTTCAAAACTTTTAAGGGATTTGATCAGAATCCTTGAGTCATATTAAAAAAAAAACCTGATTCACACTGTTTAAATACTTGTTGAGAATCAGTCACGTGTCAGAATTCAGAGGGCTATTCTTATGGAGGATCAAATACAAAAGCTCCAAGAAGACTATGATTGTCTCAATCATTGTTCTAACACTATAGTTCCCAACAAGCAATCTTTGTCCAATAAATGAAGAAGTATACCAAGGAATCTCATCAATACAGGTAAATTATTTAGTCTTCATGACTGAAAATGAGCATAACAGTGGCTTTTGCCTCTTAATACTGTGTCAGAATAAATAAGATAATCGTAGCCTGGGGAGATAGTTCAAAATAATTGAATACATGCACTGCATTTGGGAGGTGTTGAGTTCAATCCCTGGTATCATATGCAACTCTGGGGAGCCCAATTCCAAAAAACTCATAAAGGATAATCCTAGTAAAACATTTTAGGGGTTTGATTTGTAGCACTTTATATAGGTGAATTGCATGTTGTGCAGTTTATTTGTAATAAAAATATTTTCACTCAAATTGCTTCAAGATTATTAATTTCTCAGCACTGGTAGAAATAAAGTAAGATATTAAATGATTACAAATAAAGTTCTGGCATCTAGTCCTCTCTTATTCTCTCTACTCTGTAATGTCACTTCAAAAATATGATTTATAAGAAAGATTAAAAGATTCATTCACATCTGCAGAGATGTCTCCAGTTCCCAATTACTTAAAATTTTAGAATTCTAGGAGTATGCAGCCACACAACATCTCATGCTATTCATAACAATCAATACAAAAGAAATTATTTAGCATCTGCCTGTGGGGCAGTCTTGAGTGGTGGTGGGAAAATTCGAAGCAATGGTTATGGGGTTGGTGTCATCAATATAATCAATTTTTGTGAACAACTTTATGAAAATAAAATTGAAAAATTTAAAAAAGACTCAGTCACTGATTCATTTATTCAACAACATTTTTTTCGAGGGCATCCAAAGTTCCAGCAATGGGAAACAGAACAAACATTATCCCAATTCTCATGAGCTTATAATCTAGAAGGGAAACATGAAATGAAAATCTCATGAGTTATAACCATCTGCCATTGGAATAGTAGAACTTAATTTAATAAAAGAAAGGCAAGTGTTCTATAAAAATGTGATATTTCATCTGGGGACTAAAAGGAGTTTTATTAAGGATAGAGTATAAAGAATTCCAGGCAGCAGGACAATCCTGTGCAAAGACTTTTGAATAGGAACAAAGTAGGCTAATTGGAAAGGTGATGAGAAATGGCAGCATGGAGGGACATAAAATTGGAATGGAAACAAGAGCACCCCTTGAAGGGCTGTGGTTCTTACGTAGTAGTCCTCTCTCTAGACTAAAGGATACACAAACTGCCTGAAGTGTGGCAGCTTTCTAGATGGGTAAGAACAGTTTAAATTGACTGTGAAAAAAGGTGGGCAGGTAAATTGCAGTTTTTGAACAGTCACATTTAAATCTTAGAATAGTTTTTCCTCCTCTGATCTTTATGATAAATGAGAAAACCTATAACAAAAGCACCTGGCAGGTTGCTGGAGATTGTTTGGGTAGTTGCAAAAATCTACTGCATATTTTTCTACCTACATTTTTATCTCTACGCAAAATTGGACTAACTAGAATGCTCTTCCCTTCCCCTTTTAAGCTTGGATGTTGGTTCTAATAGGGGACAATTCAGGATAGAGATGGCAGGTGGTTTCCCAGGATATGTAGAAGAATTTGAGCTGTCTTAAGTGTTTGGGCAGTGGCTCACACACTGAATTTGCTCAGAGAGGCCTCCATTTCCCTCTCAGTGATTAGAACAACCTGTTTTCAGTAATACAGTACTTAAACAGCAAGATTGGCATTGCTATCTTCCAAGATGGTGAAGGCCTAATTAACATTTGAAAATGCTTTGAGATCTTTGGATAAAAGTGTTCTGGAAGCATGAAGTGTTATTATCTTTAGAGTGATATAGGTCATGTGACACAGGAAGTGGCTTTGAAGGAAAGGAAAACCTTTCATCAGGCAAACTCCTTGGGGTGGTTTGAGCCTGTTTTGAGTGACTCAACATGCCCGTGTCATCTCTCTCTAGACCATGAATAAAAGAAAGAACTTGGCCTACAGTTTAGCATCTGCCATCATCATTTTTAACTCAATTTAGTGAGCCTGTACATTAAAAATTCTACAAATTATGCAAAATCCTAAGCATTTAACACAGCAGTCTTTTAAGACACATTGAATAAATACTGGTGATCACTGTCATTGCTGTGCCAATCAGTATAGTTTGAGACTTGTTTCCTCTGAACTTAATGCCTTTACCCAAAGAGCTCAATATTCAGCAATACATGAATACTATTTTTGGCTGTTTTTGGTTTTTGGACTCCTCCCATCAGGCTCAGGGCTTACTCCTAGTTCTACATTTAAGGATCACTTATGATGGGGTTCAGGTAGTCCAGCAGGGATTTTGAGATGGAACTGGGTGGAACCATAAAACTCCTATTTACATTTAAGTCTTGATCAATGCCCAGGATCCCTCCTGGCATGTAATACTGGCCTGAAGTTGGGTACTTAACCTTTTCCTTTCCCAGCAAGAACTCAAAGTAGAAATTGGGTCTCTTAACTTCTACTTCCCTGATGCTTCTCAAGAGGTCAGTGGAAGGGATTTCCAGAAGAACATTTCAAAATTGTTTTCAAGTGGTCAGAGAGATACTGCAATGGGTAGGACATTTACTTTGCAGAGGGCCAACCTGGGTTTGATCCTGTGAGCCTGCCAGGAGTGATCTCTGAGCACAGAGCCTGGAGTAAGCCCTGAGCACCGCCAGGTGTGGCTTCTAAACACAAACAAAAGTATTTCTCATGTGGTTAAGGACTAAGTGCAGTAAGAATCCTTTCCTTCCATTCATTTGTCTTCTTAGTACCTCCTAGAAATGTAGCAATCAGGACAGGGGTGGAAGTGGCCACCTGGAATATAGTTCACTTAAGAAAAGCATATTTTGGAGAAATATTTGTGTGTGTGTGTGTGTGTGTGTACATACATATACAACACAACTGCTTGTTTGTGAAACCTATTTCCCTGGCTAGAAGACCAGTGGATTTTTCTCTCTCCAAACCCCCACTCCCCTCCTTTAAAAAAGACAGATTTGTCTCAAATTTTGATCATCTGAACAAAGGAAAGGGTTTTGGGGGGACGTGGCTCACGGGGGGCGGGAGGGAGGGAGGAAAAACCACAGACGGAGGAGGTTTAGCAGGTGAAAGGTGCAGGGCGGAGGAAGGGGTGCCCAAGAGCTTGCCGGAATAGCGAGGCAGTGGGGCATGCTGGGACGATTTCCCGGATGTTTCTCGGCACCTGTGGGCTGGGAGGTCCCCTGGCAGGCTCAGGCCCCGAGTCCAGTGGGGTCAAGCACCAAGTCGACCTAATTAAAAGCTCATTACAGCAGCCCAGCCCATTAACGGGCGGATCCACGTGCAAATCCCTCAGCGCTGGAGCCCTTGCTGTCTCTCTTGCAGGGCCGTCCAGGCAGCCCCGGGGCCTGGAAACTGCAGCCAGTTAAAGAGTCCTTCCCGTCTGCTCATCAGGTACAGTTTCTTTCTGGATTCTTTCACATTCCAGTAAATTAGTTTTATATGCTTAAAAACGTTTTAACAAAGAAAGCGCTCTGGTCATCACATGGGTAAAATAATGAGGGATAAGAGAACTCCGGGCTCCACCTAATCAGAACCAACTAAATCTACTTCGAAAAATGCAGCCTTTCCTGTCCCTGCCCGCCTTTTCATTTCTCTTCCACTAGTGGCATTTTGAAATTACCATTCTATAAATCAGACTGTGAGAGCAGCGTTCTCTCTCCTGGTTTTTCTTTCTTTTTTTTTTTTTTTTTGTATTGTAATTGTTACTGACCTTGACAGAAGATATCAAAAGGTGTTAAGTTTAAAGTTGGTAAATGATGCTATTGTTTGGGAGGTGGGGGGGGAGGGTTGGTGGTGGTGGTGGAGATGGGGTGGGAGCAGAGGGTTTATCTAGCTTAAAAAAAAGAAAAGAGAAAAAAAGCAGAAGAAAAGGAGGGGGGCGGGGAAATGCACCCTAACCAGGCTCAAATGAACTGAAATGGATCAAAGTAAACAGAGACATCTAAAAGCTTTTGTAAGTTGAAAGTGGCTATCTGTTGCAGGTCTTGCCTCATTAACTGCTGATTGAAGCTCTGCTTGGCCCTCTGGGATACCCAACACCCCAGGCCTATCACCAGATGAACTCGGAGTTAGGCGCTTTGCCTTTCCCACTGTTGCTTTGCATGGCTCCTTGACCTCAACCTTCTGACGAATGTTTATCCTTCCTACCAGGCAAAGGGAGGAAAGGTTTGTCTTTGAGAATCTTGCTTGGAATTTCACTTCTGGTCACTGAGGAATTCCCACCTCCAAGAAACGGAAGGCCCAGTGGTGGTATCTCGGCAAGATCTATTCCTAAAGGTAGCCTTGCAGCTCTGGTGTTCTAAATAAAGCCGCCTCCACCAGAATAGCTGGGGAAAGAGTTCACAGTTTGTTTTTCCCTTGGGTGTTAGCCTCATTTCCATACGTGACTGGTGAAAGGTGACGATGAGGCCATTTGCTTTAAGATACAGGTATCTGGGGGGGTTCCTAAGGGTCTCAGGCCTTTGTTAGCCTCTTCATCTGGGATCAGATGCTGGCAACGGAGGGTTGTCAAGGAGAGGAAAGGAGAAGGCTAGTGGGGGGTGGGTTTGAAAGGGGGTGGGGAAGAGAAGCAGGGTTCTTTGAGTAGGACCAGATAGGTCTCTGTGTAGAGTAATATTACAGCTCTTTCTCTCATAAACAAGCTGCATGCCTGCTTCTAAAGATCCATCTGGCATAGCTTTGAGAATGGCAATAATTACAAGCTGATGATGGACATGGAAAAAAAGCCCTGCTGAGCTAACTCATAAGGAAGTACAGGCCAGGACTGCAGGGAAATTACAGGCTGAAAACCTTTCTAGTTTAGGCCTTTTGGTGTTCTTAATCACAGACTTTAAATGTTGTAATAAACACTGTTGCACTTTATTGACCAATTCCCATGACAGGCAAATCTTTTCCATTTCATTTTATTTTTCCCATTTGCTGTTTGGAAAGCTTCTCCACAGTATCTGACTGGCCCTTGCCAATAGTTCTTTAGCTTTTCTGCGTCTAGAATTAGGGAAGTAGGGGTGACTTTTTATTTTCTTCTTAGAAATTTGCAATTTTTTTTTCTTAAATTGCTCTCTGTGTTCTGCAGTTCAGACAGACTTCCAGGTTCAGGCTAGTGCTATAGTTCTGGTTATTTCAGTCAGGGAGATTGAAAAGGATAAAAGAACAAATTCCAAGAAATAATCTATGATTTTTGTATGATCAGGTGGTATTATATAGAAACAAGTAAAATTTCACATTAAAAGTTTAATAGTAGATTAATGTAACATTCGGTTCTGATCTTGTTTATAGAGGTGATCCTCATTTCAAGGATGGATTTGATATTGAAAGAATGATTCTTTTTGAAGTTTTGGAGTGTAATATTTTGTAAGTGCATCTAAAATGTTTTCTTGTCTCAAACATTTTATGCCACTTAATGGACCAAAAGCTTTTAGGGAGTCTTCCTGGGAAGGACAAAGTAGAAACAGTGGAAAAGAATTTCCTTTCCTCTGAAGTTTTTGTTATTAACCTCAAAAATCTATAGCTTAAATACTCTGCCAAAATTAGACTTGAATATAACACATTACCAGTTGTTGTTGAAATTTTAACACCTGCTGTGAAGTTTATTCTAATTAACTATGTCAATATTCATGAAAAGAAAAAGTTGTCTTCATTTTATACATTTTAAAAGTCTCTTTTGCACTTGAGTGGTGCCAAAGAGGTGCAGTTACTTTGCACACCAAAAACACTAGCACTATTGATTGATTTATCTAATAACAATAAAATATTAAAATTAATTAAAAGTTCAAGGTTAAAAATGATGGAAAATGATGAGTTGGAATTATTTTTGTAAACTAGCTTTTTCAAGTTAACTTTTGCAAAGTGGATCTTATTTAAAAGTTACCCATACAGATTTCAAAGTAGAGCATGTGAAGATCATTTCATAACTAGTAGATAAGCATCAGAAATGACTTTTGTAAATTATTTCCAAGTCTTTCCCTTCACTACAATTTCTGATTTATATTTTTTAAGTTTTAATTGTAGTCTTTGTGTTTGTATTCCGACTCTTTGAGAAGGATTATTTAATTGTCTTTTTGCATTTGACTACATGTTCAAGGACTTTTAAGCTCTGGAGACTATGAACTTGAAGCCATGAAATGGTCTTGAAATAGAAATTTACCGTTAGAACCTCAGTCTCTTATCCTTTCATAAGAATCACTTTACCTGAAACTTCTTTGTCAGTGAGAAATGTTTTTTTTTTTTTAATATCTAACTCTTTCTTTCTATACAGGCTGGAATTGTTCCTAACAAAAGAAGCATGAATTGGTGGAAACTATATATTAAATGCAAGACTATTTGTCTAGTTTTCATTAGGTTGCTGAGTGAAAAGCCTCAATTCTCTCTTTTCCCAAGGTACTCAGATATCCATGAAGTCCCCCTCAATCTCACACTATCATTTCTCTCACGGGGCCCAATTCAGCTTTAAAGAATTCAACACTTAGTGGTCTTTAGAGAACTGTCAGCAATGACAGCAACCAGGGATACTGACATGTCTTATTGTTTACAAAGGATGAGCACAACAAGGCCTCTCGGATGACTTGATAAGCCCCACAACTCCTCTCCTTGATTCTGGTCTTTCTGAACCAGCTGCCTTTTGCAGCTAAGCTAGAGACACAAGTATCAAAACTTCATCTAAACACGAACAAGTCAGCAAACAGAGCGACAGAGATAAAATAGGGCTGCTTAAGATTGCTTTGTAAACAGTAAAAATAGAGAAACAAGAACATATCAGTCCCTGATTCCTGATATGCATAGAGTTCTTATGTACTTAGAGGTTGATTAAAAAAAAAAACCAAAACACCAATAAACCTGGAATAACATTAAATTCATGGGTTGTTATTATGGTCTTGAATATTTATTCTCATTTTCTCACGTCAGTATTTCTCCATTTCTCCAGAAATAGCAGAGTAAGTTCAACTTTGTTTTGTTTTAAACTATTTGGAACATACTGTTTACTATTTAGAGAATCCTAAAAGGTCTTGGAAATTGTTTAAATGCTTTTGCCTTTCCTCATTCCTACTTTGTAAAGAGAAACTATCTTATCAGGAAACACTGCCCACTGCTTCCTCCCACCCTCCCTCATCTTTTTTGTTGCCTTTCAGCACTGGACAAGTGAAGGGAGAAAGAAAAGTTTCATGTGCTAAAGTTGCTCTTGGTCAATGCTTTTGTGAAATGGTATCTGTCATAACCACCAAATGCGTAGGAATTCAGATAAATTTTTCATTTCTTTGTAATTGATTGGGACAATGCTGATATGTTCTCTTATTATTGTTGTTGTTGTTGTTTTGGGGGTCATACCTAGAGGTGCTCAGGGAATCATGTGCTGCCAGGGATCAGACCGTGATCTCTGGCGTGAATAGCATGTGCTCAAAATGTTGAGTTACCTCTCTGGCCCCAGTGCAATTATCAGATAATAGTTTCTCTACTGGGTCATGTGCCCTCCTGTGGGCCCCCAGGATGATCCAAGGAGGCTTACAGGTGAAAATTGTGTAAATGGTGGTGGCACCATTTATAAAAATCTAGGGGGCCAATTGATGGGACAGGTGTGGACAGGAAGGAACCAAAATTGCAAGGGACCATGGTTAGAAAAAGGTTGAGAAACACTCTTCTAAAGGGTCAGACTTCCCAAAAATGAACTCGTCCAAGGTACTTAGACAAATTATTTTACAATAGGTATTTCCCCCATGTTTTTTTTTTTTTTTTTACATTTATTGCAGACATGCCATTGTTAAAACTAATGTGTAACACAGTCTGCAAAGTGAAGCAACATTTTCTTTCTTGGCTTTTAGACTACAAATGGCAGTGTTCAGGGTTGACTCCTGGCTCTGCACTCCTGCCTCTGTCACTCCTGGTGGGTTCAGGGGACCAATGTGTGTGCTAGAGATTGAGCCTGGGTTGGCCGTGCACCAGGCAAAGGCCCTACCCACTGTACTATCAAAAAAGCACCCAAAGCACTTTTCTTAAATTTAGTAATTTAAAGGCCACATCTGTCACAAACATTGTTGTGTTAGAGTGGTAATTAATTCATGTTGATTATGAGGTAGAATCTTCTTGGTTTCTGTTGTCTGCTAGTCTTGTTCTCAGGTATGTTGAATCTTGACCAAAGCATGTATCTGTAGAACTGGATATATTCAGTAGAAATTGTTGCTTCATTGCACTTGAATCTTAGAACTGAAGTAAAACTCATTATTCCTTTTCCATAGATGGTGAAGCTAGGTTGGGGTACCCAGCACGGGGTATAGCATGAGTGATATTATGAACTCAGGACTCAGTGTTTTGTAAGTAAGACTTCAATTTTGCCACTTTTCCCCTGTGAACCTAATGTGATGTTGTAGGTACAGTTTAATTGGGAGACTTAGGACAGAAAGCTTTTTGATTGGACTGTACAGTGTTAAGCCATAGACTGCAAAGTAACAAGCGAATAGTTTTTTGCAATTGATAGTACCACTCCCAAACACTTGGATTAATAGCATTTGATAACTTGGAAATGATGCAAGGGAAGAACAGTCACTCAAGGTTAAGGTTTGAGTTTGAAAGAACAGTCAGATTTTTGACTATTGCTGATTGTGCAGGTGCTGTCTCTCAGTACCCCCTTGATTTGTTTCCCTTCTAGACAAGTTAAATTCATTTTGTCATTTTGAAAGACCAAAGTGTTAATTCTTGTTGAAATATCCATATTCAGAGTTACTTATTGATAAGGCACAAATATATTCTCTCCCATACATAAAAATCAACTTTCTTGCCAAATTATCCAAATATTTCTATATTGGACATCATTTTAGGGGTTATTATTTATTGCTACTCAGTATAGAGTAGGTAAGCTTTCATACTTATATGATATATCCTATGTAGAAGTGTTCAGTTATAATTGGGACCTCCAGTATTCCTCCAAGTAGAGTAAGAATGTTACTAGTTACTGTCACTGTCATCTTGTTGCTTTTTGATTTGCTTGAGTGGGCACTAGTAACGTCTCCATTGTGAGACTTGTTGTCACTGTTTTTGGCATATCGAATACCATGCCATGGGGAGCTTGCCAGACTCTGCCATGTGGGCGAGATACTGTCAGTAGCTTGCCGGCCTCTCTGAGAGGAGAAGAGGAATGGAACCTGGGTCGGCTATGTGCAAGACAAATGCCCTACCTGCTGTGCTATCGCTCCAGCCAGTGTTACTAGTAGAAGGTGGAAATAATAGTAAAATGAGGCTCAGAAAGTGATTTAAAACCCAAGGGATATAGATCTTCGCTTCTAGCCTGCTTCTTTTCAAGCTCAAATATATCAACTTTCTATTCCTGCTTCTCTAGATTAGCTCTGGCATTCAGATGTTTGTTCAGTTCCAGCTTTTATTTGTTTGTGAGGTTTTTGTTTGTTTTTCACCTAAGCTTGGGAAATAATTGTGTAGTTTAAGGTTCGTCTACTCTTGAGTTTATGTGCTATTTTCAAGGACAGGTACCTTCTTTTCTTGGTAAATTCATTGGCTTGTTTTTGCCCCATTCAGACCTCTTATATGCAGATAGGATACCATGAGATCTGCTAGCATGCAAAATAGAGATAAAAGCATTAAAAAAAAAGTCTTCCTGTACACAGGCCTGCTTTATAATAAACCCAAACAGTGCAGGAATTAAGATGTTGTTGAAATGCCTGAGTGTCTCTGCCCTTTTATTACGTTCAGGGTGATGAGGTCATGGCTTACTGTTTAACTTATATGGTGCAATTAAGAGATTCATTTCTTAAGGTGATTCATCTGAGGAAGAGTTGACTCAAAGGTTTTAGAGAGAGACAAGGTTTTAGAGAGAGACAGGACTCATATGAGAAGATGTTGGAAAATTATGATTTTCTTTTGGAAGTTTGAGTTTATTATTTTCATTTTAGGCAAAAATGAGAATTTCAAAAAGCCTTTCTCAGATTTCTAGTAAGAGGGAATTTGATTGCTTAATGCCAATAAGGCTGAAGAGATAATTTTAGTACTTGGCTAGTTTCTATCTGAAATTGTGGCATAAATGTGAATTAAATATTTTATTAAGATAATCACTAGATATCTTATGTGTAAGGATGTTTACACTAAACTTCCTATCTTTGTTGTATGTATAAATTATATTGCATACAAATTTTTATTGTGATGTATATTTGTTGAGCCTTGATAGAACTCAATTATGGGATCACTATTGGTGGTGCTCAGGGTATCGTGTGGGATGCCAGGAATCTGGATTGGCTGCATGCAAGGCAAATGCCCTACCAGCTGTACTATCTCTGTAGCTCCTGATTGGACTCCTTTAAATGCAGCATTTAAGTTCCTATTTCTGAAAGAGAAATAGTCTCTGTATTTGGTCAAGGTGAAGTTATGAATTATAGTCAGTCCCTTTATAAGTATATGTGACTATGAAAATGTTGAAAGGCAATGGATTAGGTCATCTTTATTCTTTATATCAGACATTCATGGGCTTTAGTTTGTATGGTATTTATTGAAACTCATTCCCTCCCTCTACATCTTCTTTGATCATGATTCTCATCTTGGTCTTTCATCTGTGATTCATATTCTAGGGAAAATTCATAATTTACATACTTTTCAGTTCACTATAAGAACCATTTATGAAATGCCTGTCACAGGTAAAGCACTGTGCTTGACACCAGATGGTTTTTAGAGAGTTTGACTACTGTGTCTGTCCTTTAAGAGGAGACAGAAAAGTCTGCAACAATGAATGCAAGTCAGATTAGAACAAACTGTATAATAAAGCTGTATGAGGTTTTACATGTGCTGTGATGAAGGAACAATTCATTTTGCTTGGGAATCAGGTAAGATTTCTAGACGTGATGATGTTTGAAATAGTCTTTATAGGAGAAACAGGAATTGAGTACGTGAATCTAGAGAAAAAAAGCGAGTTCCAGAAAAAAGTACAAGGTTCTAGAAGTGTGGAGACCTATGATATGGCCTAACAAAGGAGATGAGTCTCTTCTGGATCAAGCATTAGCTGTGTGTGAGGAAATAATACGAAGTAAGATTTGAAGTTTAGAACAACTTAATTTTATTATATCTTTGAATATTATGGTAAGAAATTTGGACTTTATTCTAAAAAAACCCCAGAATATTAGAAAAAGTTTTTGGACTGAGGGCATGCCATGATTAGAACTGTAACTTTAAAAGGTCAGGGATGTTGGGCAGGAGCGATAGCACAGTGGGTAGGGTGTTTGCCTTGCATGCGGCCAACCCAGGTTTGATTCCCAGCATCCCATATGGTCCCCTGAGCATTGCCAGGAGTAATTCCTGAGTGCAGAGCCAGGAGTAACCCCTTATATCGCCAGGTGTGACCCAAAAAAAGAAAAAAAAAAGGTCAGGGATGTGAACGATGACTTGGGGTAGAAAGAAAACAGAATGGTGACAGAAACCTTTGGACAGTTATTGCAGGAATTAAAATATAGATTATTGGACAGTGATAGAAGAAATGAGAGAGTAATACAAAAAGACTAGGATGTGCTGGCATCCCCATAGGACCCTAGAGTTTCTGCTTATTGCAATTGATAATGGAGAAGCCACGGCAAACTGAGATAAGGAAATCTAGGATAAGAAGGTTTGAGGCAAGACTGTATTTAAGTTGACAATGTAAAGATAGTTAAGAATACATACCATTTTTTTCCTTTCTTTTTTTAAAGAACAAGTTTGATCCAACTATTTGTCTTAGATATCTATTCCTGGGAATTTATACTATTTTACTTTTTGCTTAGGACCTTGACATTTTCTCCCCAAATGTGAGGTAAAAGGCACAGTTGCTTTATCACTTGAGTTTCTCTCTACTTGACCCTAATTTGAAGGTATTTTTGAAGAGCATCTTGAGCTTAACTTAAGATAGACTCTTTAGCCTAAATCCCCTTACTCTGTCCATATTCGTGAGGCCATTTGAAATCCTTACTAGTGCTTATAGGATTCTCAGAATTACACAGCTTTGGCCTCTGTGAAGCTGAACTGGAGCCAAAATGGAATCTTGGATCATGTATCTCCCACCGGTTAAGAAGCTGCCAGCCTCCATCCCAGTGGGTGGAAATGGAAACCAACCCCCGAGGAAATCATGGCTGCACATGGGAGTCTGCTCCTTCTGGTGCTTCCTCTCTTCAAGGAGGAAGGAAACCGTGGGCTTTCCTGGGCATTTTTCTTGTTCTCACATGGGGAGAGGAAGAGTCTCGGCCTTTAGAGTTTGCATAGTGAACCTAAGGCTCAAAGGCTTTTCACAGAGCCAAGGGTTCCTGTGTCTGAACTGTTGTTTCTTTCTCTTCCCTTCCCCTTCCTGTGCCGTGCACTTTGTTCCACTTCCAGCAGTGTCTTATTGGAGAGCTGGAATTTTAAAGCCTGTGCTTGGCCTCAGGATGGACAAACCAAATGGAAGGAAAAGGCTGTGTCACTCTACTTTTTTCCCCCTGTGAATAAAAGGTAACTGAATTAAATTTTCAGACTCTATTAGATTTGCTTACCCCAGATCCAGTGAACAGTCCACTCGGAAGGTGGTGAGAAATATCAAATGCCAATCAACTTTTCATCTGACAAGTTCATTGTGAAATTTGCAGTACGAACTTGGTTTACTAATTATATCAAATATTAAACAATCTCAGGCAGCAAATTTAGCTTTGGATCTTTGTAAAGCAAAGTATAATGGGTGGTATACCCAAGGGAAGCTATGAGTTTAGGCACTGTTCATTTTATTCGAGAATTAAGTTTATTTAGGCTCTCTGGGTCCCAGTTCTCACCCAAGACAATCAAGAACATTCTTCTTCTTTTTCTCCCCCTTCTTCAGGCTCTTAAGGTTTGGCATAAAATTTCTCATCTAAATGCTTTAGATGATTATATTAGGAATGGGTAGGATAAAATAAATCTTCAGGGTGTACTGAAATACCCACCTTTCCTGCAGTTGTAGCCATTTGTCATCTGCCTAGCATATTGATGGGTGTGCTCCGTGAAACAAAAAGAAGACACCACAACTTTGCTGAGAGAGGGGAGAGGGCCGGGCTCGAGGAGGGCAGGACCTAATCATAATCTCAGTGCAGGCTGTGGTCTCTTCAAGCTCATGTTTAAGGGGAATCCTCAAGGGGGAAAAAGTATGTCTTCACTCTCACCCCTCTATTTAGAGATGGAGTTTGTGGAGGAAAAGTTAGAAATGGGTTACATACTGGTTTGTTTGTAATCAACTGACTTTAATTCTCCAGAGTAGAGAATTTGAGGGCAGAAATGCAAAGGACAGCTTATAATTTTGGTTACTTATGCAAAGCGATGAGCAACGGGATGACAGTGATGAACAGCTTTGCTGACAAAAATGTTTCTCTTTTATTGTTGATTTTTTTTTTTTTAATAATTCTCCGTGCTCTCCCTCCAAAGGTAGCAGGTAAGCACTGGTGTCCAGCTCTCAAGGAGACTGATATTCTCCAAACAGGACCACAGCACTTGTAAATTGAGAGCTGATTCCTTTGTCAGACACATTTTCCTCATCAATTCCTGCCGGTCCCACCTTACCGACACTGATAGTCCTGGGAGCCGGTTCTGATGCCAACCTGTATTGAACTTCTAGATGGAGTACACTTTCTTGAAGGGCAGCTTAGCCTAAAACTTGACCTTTTAGTGCTTTGGGAGGTGGGAAGGGGAGCAGGGGGTTGCTGGTGAGAGAGAGAGATTTCCTGGTTATTGCTACAGGGAGTCTGTTTACTTGCCTTCAAGGGTCACAGCCATCCAAATGGGCTTCTCTGGCTCCCCTCTTGGGTTTGGTTTCAGAGGCCCCGGTCCTGTGGAATTCTGTTCCCCATTGCCCTCCCCTTGCTCTGTCCGGCATGGGACTTTTGTCCTACCTTCTGGGATTCTCGAAGAATTCCCCCAGGAAGACTGCAGCTTGCTTGCAAGAACAGCAATTGGAAAGGCTGTTTTAAGTGGAGTTTACTGTTGTTGTATAAACCTTCATTTAAAATTGACTATAAAATGTTTCTGAACCTGCCAAACACACATTAAAATATTTTGCTCCATTTATGCCTATGTGTAACATTTGGTTTCTAAAGAGCTTTAATCAAGTAATCTTCAAGTAGGAAGTTATTCATCTTTATTGCCAGTCGGTTCTCAGTGGTGGTCGTGGCAACAATCTTTTTATTGCTTCTGTGTTTAGTTGTTCTTTGACATGATAGAAGTCAGCTGCAGTTCAATGAGCTCACTATTTGTGCAACTTAATTGCTTGCTTCCTTCAATACATACTCAATTTTTCCTTTTATGAGCAGGACTGTTGGAAAAATTAAGCTTAAGGATATAGCCATCCACTGTTAATTAACCTCCTTCCCAAACACATTAGTAAAATAGGTCAAATAACTGGTGAGTGCTAAGTGTACTGTTTCTAAAGTCCTCCTTGACTGAGACGTGAATCCTGTATCAAGTGAATAATGTTGGGGCCTTGAACATTTTCTGGAAGCAGTGATGACATAAGAATAATGCTGGAACATAGCATTCCCTGCTGTATAGTCTCCTCAAAAGCTGAAGATATTGTTTGATTTTTGTCTGCTTCTGCTGTGGGTCTAGCTTGTTTCATGTTATAAACATTAAGAGAGATTTTAAAAAGTGGTCATTTCCCTCCACCCCTTTTTGCTTTCTAGATCATTCCCTATATTGAAAGAGAGATCCTAAGTTCAGTTTTCCCTTCATATAGTAACCACTGCTGTTTTCATCTGTAATATTTTGAGTGTGTGTGTGTATACACACACATGTGCACATATTTTGTCTTGAGCATAATATGTCCATCACTGTATCATTGTCATCCCATTGTTCATTGATTTGCTGGAGCGGGCACCAGTGACATCTTCATTTGTCCCTGTCGCATGCTAGTGTAGCCCAATGGCATCTGCTCGCTCCAGGAACACAGAGTATGTTGTTGTTACTACTTTTGGCATATCAAATATGTCACGGGTAGTTTGCCAGGCTCTGCTGTAATAGTAATATGCTCATAAAGGTAACTTATCTATCAAAATAAGTTTACATAGGGCACTTATAATTCCTCTCCATGTCAATGTCATATTTAGATGAAAAATCATTTTCATTGCAGTGATGAAATGTTGATTGCAGCTTTGCTAACTTGACAGAAAATACTTCTAATTTCATAGTTTCAGAAAGAAAAATTATGGCAATCCTAAATTTGTTAGAAACCAGGATCATTTCAAGGTTCAGTTTATACTTTTAGAAAAAGAAGATGCAAAATTTAAGTGGGAGAATATGTGAGCGAGAGCTAAAGACTGAAAATCCAATTTGTGAGCTTTATCTTTTATTCATAGTTTTGATGTTTAGCCATAGACTAAGGAGAAGTGGTTTGACTAAGCAAGAAACTCAATCCGCTCCTCAAATAAATTCTTTTTCTCTTTAAATTTATCCTTAGTTGCAGATACTTTTAGTTAGGGAGAGAACCTGCATTTCTACAGCCATAGGGCCTGACAAAATCTTTACCAAGCATTGGTTGATTCAGTACTTCCAGGTTTTCATGCTCTCTGACTTTGATATATTTCCTGCTCTGCCCTTACAGTTAAAGAGAAACTTCTAGCAGCAACTTTCCTCTGAATACCCCATCAGAATATCAATGCCATGTAATTGACATTGAAATACTAACCTTGGGGCATCTTAGTCTGCCTGCCTGTCCTCAATAGTAAGTAAGAGTTGCTAGTGTATGTTCCAGGGGATTAGCTAATACTTGTCAGGAGTCTTGAAGCAAAAGATGTTTTCCCTGTGAGTTGCCTTGTCTCACAATAAAGTTTGTAGGAGTGATCTCATTCATATTCATTAATTGTGGGTCTTAAAGGTTACCCTCTCTTATCTTTTGCCCTGAGATGCAAATAGAGATTATTTGCATATCATGGAGAATAGTTGAGCCTTCTGAGAGGCTATCATTAGTAGGGCTGGTTCAGAATTCCACTGTGGGGGTAGGGTGCGGGTGAGGATGGGGTGGGGAGGGTTGAGTGGGGGATGGGACTTTAACTTGGGTTGAAGGAATTGCTATGAGTCAAATCAAGGTTTGAGTTTATATTTATTCCTGTCTATCCAATGTTATTACTGAATATCATGTCTTTTAAACGTAGAAGATACTTTTCTAAGAAAGAATAAAAAGGTCAAGTCCAGAGATTGGTGGATAGAAAAAAATACAAATTTTGGAAAATATTGATGGAGTTAATTTTGGTAATCGTTTTACAAAAGTATTCTCTCACAGAGCTCTATTGCCAGCTTACATCAAGCAAATTTCCAAGTGTTTTGTTTTAACCTTTAAGTATTGCTTTTATAATAGCCAGATCTTTGTCTCATACAAATATATTGAATCATGTTAAGCCACCATGAACTGGTACCTTGCTCATGTCATGCGTTTAAAAAAATCGTTTCTGAAGGCTGCCTTCCTGTGACTTTTCCAGCAGTCATAGATCGACTTTAATTAAACAAATCCCTGAAAAGAGGAGCTGGGAGGCCAGCACACTTCCAACAGCCAGCAGGTGGCACTGTGGATACTACAGTTGTGAATAAAGGGATGTCAGAGGCAAAGATGAAAGGGGAAAAACTGGGATAATGAGATAACCCAAGCTCCTTTTCAGATCTCCAGAAGGTGAACAGGGCATCCCTGAAAGCTATAAACCAATTTCTGTCTGGTTGAAGGATGCCATAGGTCTGCATTACAAGTATATTTTTTTCCTGATTTCCAGTCATCTTTCCAGCTGCATCCATTGGTATCTGTTTAAATTCTATCAATTTACTCTTACCCAGACCTGAAAAATAAACTCAAAGAGAAGACTTTTAGGGGAATTTTGGAAATCAACATTTACTCATCTCCTAAAGCTGACGAATGTATCATGGGAACTCACAGTATGTGGGTTTATATTATACAACCACATTTTAAAGTCCTCACAATATTAGGGAAACAGGTTAATTCAGTTTACTTAGTTATTAAGGTAATCAGGACATTTTACCGATCTCTCAGCTTGTGCATTTTGGCGAGTGTAGACTCTTTAAAAATTTTGTTCACAGGAGATCTTTTTAAGTTAATTTTTGAGTAGGCAAACTTTGGCCTCTTTGCATTTTCATGTAGTGATGTGGTGAGGTCATCATGTTGAATTCAGTGGTGGCAACCACTATTTCTTTCCAGAAAATCCTTCTTGAGATAGGAGGAAACTTCTGGGCACTCCTATGAGAATTGGTTCTTGTCTTTCTTTTCCTGAGGTGGCAGAAAGGAACTCTTTCCTTTTATACCTTAGACCAGAGGCAAATTGATGGAGGTCTAGGGGGGAAATGTTATTGCTCTTGTAAGTGTCTCTTCTGGTTGGAGTTCTATTCTGTGAGGGGGCAGGAGAAGATTTGGAATATACATATATATATGTATATATATATATACATATATATATACACATACACACACACTTTTTTTCTTTCTGCCTCAGGGCAGGAAGCAGAGGTGTCTGAATGATGGTAGAGTCCATCTTTCAAGAGGCAGACTGAAGGGCATGTTAGTGTGGTCTTGGTAGCACTGGGTGACAACATCTCATCGGGAGCATCATCACTTCCCTTGTGAGATCAGGACAGCAAGGAGGGAGGAGAAGGAGGATGAGTGAGGCTAGGTTCAGAACAAGATGTCAGAGATCAGGATCTGCAAGTGATGAGAGAGGCTTTTAGAGGCCAATTTTAGTGGTCTCCACCTCTCACCCAAGTTCAGACTCTTGTCTGCCCTGGCTAGTGGGAGCTGAGGCAGGCAGCTGGCTGGGTTGAGAAGGGAGGATGCTGTGAGTGGTCTCTCCACATGACTGGAAAGTCTGACCGACTGAGGGGACCTGGGAATGGAAACCAGTTTACTGTATATTCAGAAACAGGGATATTTCTGATTCACCAGGGTAAGCTCCTCTCATTTCTTGGAACAGATTGCTCTCTTTTGAGCCCTGAAGCCTGGGCAGTGCTTGAGCGGCAATGAGTAGCATAAGTTTCTTGTCACTTCCTCTTTGGCAGGTTGTGTCTGCAGACACTGGCTCCCATAACCCATAATTACTTTTTCACATTTTTTAATATAGTAACACATGGTTGGGCTTGTGGTGGGGGAACCGAGTGATGCCTCCGGGCCATGAACACTATAAATAACTTCAGGGATCGTTTTATATGGTTAGGGAAGGAAGCAACTTCTTTCTTAAGAAATAGCTCCAAGCAAAGAAGCAGGGTCCAGGAACAAATAACTTTTATTTTTCAGAAGCCCCTTTGTCTTTCCTTTTTTCTCTCTAAATCAGAAATGTTACTGCTATTTGTTTTTTGCATATCAGCCCGTGTCCTACTGTTTTTTAAAATCATAGAATGGTTAATGTGACTGGCTGGTCATTTAGAGAAAAGTATGCATATTTGGTTTTTGAGTGTGACTCTTAAGGCTCTCGAGTCCGTTCTTCTGGGTTATCTTCTGATTTTGAGCTCCCAGTAGGCAGCTATAGGCAGGAGTATGTGCTGCCTCTATATTCTTGGAGGGGACTTCACTAAACATTGCTCGTGACTCTTGAAAGCATTTAAAATCATACAAAGCAGCCCCACATAAGAGTTTCTTGGGAATGGACGTTTAGGATATTTGTTGTAGAATTTAGTATTTTTTTTTTCTTTTTGGTCACACCTGGCAATGCACAGGGGTTACTCCTGGCTCTGCACTCAGGAATCACCCCTGGCAGTGCTCAGGGGACCATATAGGGATGCTGGGAATCAAACCCAGCACGCAAGGCAAGCACCCTACCCGCTGTACTATTTATTGCTCCAGCCCCTAGAATTTAGTATTCTTGATGGTCAGGAATTATTTTCTTTCAGCTTCCTTTTCATTGTCTTTTAAAAATTTATTTCTTGTTCATTTAGTGGACGTTGACAACAGTTGATTGATGCTGCCTTTTTAGTAATGGCCCTTTATATGTCTCAGTGGTCTGGTTTGGTCTCCAAACTTGCAAATAACTTAATAATTAACAGCTAAGTAAGACAGACCACTATTTTGTGTCAGGTAGAAATCTAATTGAAAATTTTTTTGTGATAATAGAAATATTCCAGCAACATTTTCTAGAGTTTCCTAGAGTCAAATCTGTATGCTTCAGATTAACTCGTATTTGTATAGATTTGATTCTTGTAATTTCCTTCTGAAGCAAAGAAAGTGATGTGGATGGTCTTTGCATTTTGTGTGGTACTGCAGACATATGCTAGTCAGGGAGGCAAGGACAGTAGCCCAGTGAAGAAGATATTCAAATAACCCAAGCTGTTTTAGTCATTAAAATACTTGGTTTTACTCTTGGTGGCACTACTTTACTGAAATAAGTAAGTAGGCTTATGGGACTCATGCTTCCCTCTTGGGGCCTGCATAAGTATTGCGTTGTCAGTCTGGGGTCAGGAACAAAATCTCTGAGAGTCAAGTTTGTGGACGGGACAAGGGGCATTGGACATGTTTCTGGGGCGCAGCATGAGGAAACCGGAATCCATTGCCCTTCCTTGTTCTGAGCTGGTGTTTGCTGAACTCACAGGGGACCCGCTACTGTGGCAAAAGTGGACATTTCTCCCTCTCACAGCGGCAAAACTTCTTTTCCCCGCCTCTCTCTCTTAAAATAATGTATTCTTGTGGACAGGTGTGAGGAGTTGCTTCAGAAAGATTGTGGTGTCCCTGACTGATGTGAATACCTCATGGTGTGGAGTTTGCAAAAAAAGGTTGGTGGGTGACAAAAGGAGACTGTAGTTGGATTGTCATCTCCAGCAAATGGTGCTGTTTGATGATTTTATATTAAAGAGTTCTCTACAGCTGAGAATCTGATAGAACAGCAATTTGGATGTGGTACACTTACAGTCACAATACCTATCAAAAAGAACCAACAAATTAAATAGCAGCAAGCTCTCCTTAGGCTGTAGTACTTACAAGAGGAAAAAAAACACATATTGTTTCCTATGTCCCATCCCGTGAACCCCTTCACAGGGCTCTGTGGGCTGGTATTCGAACGGCAAGTTCTTGTTAACTGTACATGCTCCAAATGCCGTAACAGTATTCATTATAAAATAAACAATATTTCCAGAAAATACTTCTACCTGTTCTCTGCCGTACATTTTTGTAGATGATTACATGCTTATGCTAGGAAATGGCATGTTGCCAGAAGCAGAGTCTGCTTACTGGAGTCTCAATAGTGCTCATTATGAAGGAGAAGACATTTCTATTCCCACCCCTGGAAGGAAAAAGGCACTCACAGATAAAGTGTATGATATGATTACCGTTGCTTTAGATAACCACAAGTATTACTTCCGACATGATAAGGGATTGTTTTCTGTCTCAATCATACAGAGCTTGGCTCAGCCTCGTAAAGAAGAAGTGGGGGCATTTTTGAAGGTCACTTGATCAGTTTGGAACCTGTAGGAGCTTGAGGTTACCACATAGATAAAAATTAGCATTGGTTTCAGCTACCAAACAGTTTCAGTGATGGTGGGGAGAACTTGTAAAAGGGTTTGGAAATGGGGGCAAAAGACTTTGCTGACTCTGATATCAGAGTGATTTAGAGGTCTTGTGAGTAAACATAATGTATATCAGGGTCTGTTAGGCTGGTCCTTTCCTGGCTAACCTCATTAGAATTGAGTTTATTGAGAAGGCCACTGTGCTCAGGTTTTCAGAAGGGTATAATAATGAGGCCATTTACTTTTAAGTAATCAAGAAGGAGAAGTAGCCCCTCAGTACCTCAGTACCTGCTTTTTCTTTCTTATCTTTATATATGAATAAGAAAGATATAAATGAGAAATTAATGAGTTAACATTATAGAAAGGGAATTAAATAAAACCCCACTCTTGACTATTGGGGTTCATGCAAGCCTGAATACTGTTTCAAAACCTTCAATAGCCTTTGGTGTATAAACCAGATTTGAGAATACATATGAGGGGAAAAAGATAAGAAATGGTTTCTCCTTCCTGATATTTATAAAAACTGATCACTGGTGCCTGGGAGAGGACTTGGGGACATTGATAGAGGGCAGTTGGCATTGGTGGTGGGATTGATGTTGGAACATTGTAGGCTGGAAGTTTGATATAAACTTTGTAAATCAGTGTGTTAATAAAAAAATTCTTTAAAATTGTTTGTTGAGCACATAAAATTCAGAGGGGGGAAATGAGAGGAGGTTCTGAGGATATAAAATAAATTCAGAGGCTAGAACAACATTATATCTGTGGGCATGTGCATATTTGTGCATATAATCAAAAAGAAAAACTTCAACTTGAATATTCACTTCCAAGAAGCATCGGAGAGATCAAAAGAAGCCAGATTTGCATATAAGTTTCCTTAAAATGCAATGAGATAGGTGTTTTGATACTTTCTGTGGCTTGAAACTGGAAACAAGGAATGCAGTGTCCTTAGTATTTTTCTACCCCTGTTTATATGATTATTGGTATTGCATCCTGAGAAACTTTATTTTTTTTTTTACTTTATTTAAACACTATGGTTTACAAAGCTATTATGGCCCATACAGTTAGGGATTTTTGATGTTCCAACACTAATCCCACTATCCGAGTGACCTTCCCTCCACCATTGTCCCCATTTTCCCAGCACAATAATTATCAGGCACACAATAATTTGTTTTATATTGCTTGTTACAACCAAATGGCTAAAGGAATTGTAAAAAAATACTTCAGTAAAAGAAAACTTGTGAAATTTTTATATCTCACCATGGGGTTGTTAAATCCTTTGTCTGAGGACCTACTAAGCTGTTTGTTGCTAGCTGAGTCTTCTGTGTTATTGTTTTTGTTTGCTGAGTTTAGTTGGCTTCTGTTACTTTCTCATCTAATTTGGTATGTTCCTACTGGAATTTCAATAAAGCTATGGAATTAGGCAATAGACCGTTGGTGTGGCATAAGCAGGGGTGTGTGGGTGTGGTTGTGTGGGCTTTAGCCCACCCTTCTCCCAAGAGCATCCCTGAGTTTTCAGCTGGAGGGACCAGTGTATCCATGAATTTCAGCTGCTTGGCTTTCATCTCCTTGGAGATTTAGCGTGTAAATCTGAAGAGAAGTCTGGTGGGTGAGTCAACATGGCGGCATCTATGGGAGGTAGACATGACTGCAGGGACTTCCAGAAGTCTA
This sequence comes from Sorex araneus, assembly GCF_027595985.1. Lineage (NCBI taxonomy): Eukaryota > Metazoa > Chordata > Mammalia > Eulipotyphla > Soricidae > Sorex > Sorex araneus. Next base: position 45,707,044 of record NC_073304.1, read on the forward strand.
GGGATTGGGTTGAGCCCACCTCCACTCTGAGAATACCCCAGAGAGGAACTTATTTTTATGATCTCCTAAAACTGTTTTTGACTTGGTTGGAGAAGTCTGGAGGATCTATCTATCTATTGTGTGTGTGTGTGTGTGTGTGTGTGTGTTTGTGTGTATGTGTCTGTGTATAAACCTATATATTATGTATGTATCAGGTGTATAGATATGTAGATATATCTGCATATATCAATCTATGTATATATTTACATTATGTATTTATATAGATATACTATAACCTCTCTCTCTATATATATGTTTTGGGGCTACACCAGGCAATGCTCAGGGGTAACTACTGGCTTTGCACTCAAGAATTACCTTTGGTAGTACTTGGAGGACCATATGGGATGCTGGAGACTTAACCTAGATCTACTGCATGCAAGACAAATGCTCTATTCACTGTACTCTCACTCCATCCCTGGAGGATATTTCACCTGTGTGATTTTCCATGGCACTGTAGAAATCTCAGAGGAGAAAGACTCTGTTTCACACTTTGAATAGGGCAAAGCTCTGTGTCTCCCTTAATGTGGTTCCTTTTATTATTTTTCTTTCATGACAGAGGTATTAAATTTTTCAGCTTCCCTCTTTGCTTTGTAGAGATATATTACCTATCTTTTGGCTTGGAAATATCCAATAGAAGTTCTCTGTGAGGCAAGGTATTAGGGTTTAGTCTTTGAAATATTAAAATATCACCAAAGGAGCTCTTTCTTGTTTATTTTACAAAGTCCTTGGTATAGGGAGTTGCCAGTGGTGTAAATGCAGGTGTAAATGGGGACTGGCCATGACTTTTGGAACAGTTTGCTGGCAAAGTTTCCAGTCAGGGACTTGGCTAACAAAGTTGCTATGTACTTTTAAATTGTCTGTCTCTCTAATATCCAGAACTGGTTTACCAAGGACATCTATGATTTTGTTTTGAACATAGGACACTACATCCCACCCTTGCTTTGCTTGCATGTTTACGTGTTGAATTTCCTGAGTAGTTTTGTACTGGGAAGACCCTTTGAAGACAATGGGAAGTTCCTTGGTTATGTTGCTAACCTCTTGCCATTATGAACTGGACATAACTCCCATGGAATTAGCCTTACTAGATATTCCTTATAAATTATATCTCATCTATATTGTGTAGGCAGAGAGTCTCTTTATTTTTTTTAAATTTTTTATTGAGTCACCATGTGGAAAGTTACAAAGTTTTCAGGTTTAAATCTCAGTTACACAATGCTCGAATACCCATCCCTTCACCAGTGCTCATATTCCACCACCAAGAATCCCAGTATAGCTCCACCCCGCCCCCTCACACCGCAACCCCCCCCACGCCCCTAGCCCCCCCACCCTAAGCCCCCCCCGCCTGTGTAACTAATAAACTTCACTTTACTTTCATTTTAATTGCATACAATATTTCAACAAAACTCACTATTATTGTTTGGAGAGTCTCTCCCCTAAAGTCAGACCTGCTGAAAAGGAAGCATTAGATAATTTGTTTTCCATTGCTGAGGATGAAGAGGTATGAGGTCGAGTGACCACACTTAGCGGCCTCTCAGTTTTGGGTTTCTGTAATTTAGTATTTTAGTAACTAAGTCCAGAGAGATATCTGCCAGAAGTTGCATCATTGCCAACTTGTACTTCTCAGTTACATTATATTCCACATATGAGTGCAATCTTTCTATGTCTGTCTCTTTCTTTCTGACTCATTTCACTCAACATGATACTTTCCATGTTGATCCACTTGTATGCAAATTTCATGACTTCATGTTTCCTGACAGCTACATAGTATTCCATTGTGTAAATATACCAGAGTTTCTTTAGCCAATCATCTGTTTTCGGGCACTCTGGTTTTTTCCATATTGTGGCTATTGTGAACAGAGCGGCAATGAACATGGAAATGCAGATGTCATCTCTACTATACCTTTTTGCCTCTCCGGGATATATTCCCAGGAGTGGTATTGCTGGGTCAAATGGAAGCTCAATTTCTAACTTTTTGAGAATTGTCCATATTGTTTTCCAAAAGGGCTGAACCAGTCGGCATTCCCACCAGCCGTGAAGGAGAGTCCCTTTCTCCCCACATCCACGCCAACACCAGTTGCTTTTGTTTTTGGGGATGTGGGCCAGTAGGCAGAGAGTCTCTTGCCCGCACGCCTGTCTGTCTTCCCCAGGGTTCCCTGGAGGGAATGGGCTCCAGCTTCCCTCCCCACCTCGAGCAGAGCTCCCGGTGGCCAAAGACCACTGGAACCTAGCTACAGCCATGCTCGAGGCTTCTCTCCACAAGATCGGACAGGCCTTACACATGAAGGTACCGGCAGAGGAACCCAGGTGTGTGTAATCCCACCAACGGCCAACATCCAGAGAGACTGAAAAGCAAGCTCCCAGATATCTTGTAGCCTACTTCTCCTTCTGGGAGAAACTAGCAAGCTTCTGAGAGTTTCTTGCCCACATGAGACAGCCTTGCAAGCTTCCCATGGTGTATTCATATGCTAAATCCAGTAACAAGCTGGATCTTATTCCCCTGACCCTGAAAGAGCCTCCAGTGTGACATCTTTGGGAGGGCCAAGTCGAGAGAGACTTCTAAGATCACAGGGAAAGGACAAATGGAGAGGTTACTGAGCCTGCTGGAGAAATTGACGACTAACGGGATTTCGTGATTTGTGATTCATGATATTGTTTTTAAAAGGGGGTTTCCAGGTACCATTTTTCTTTGTTTAGGGGCCACATTGGTGGTCCTCAGGGCTTACTCCTGGCTCTTTGTTAAGGGGTCACTCATGGTGGTGCTTCGGGGGATCTTATGGGGTGTTTGGGATAGAACCCAGGTTGGCCACATGCAAGGCAAGGTCCTATTGCTTAGACCCCCATGATACCAATTTGTCACTTTCCATTCTTCAGTTTTCTCAGCTAGAGACAGAAATTCTCTTCCCTTCCTGCGATTGGGTTCGGGAGCTCACCCTGCCCCATGGTTATGGCAGATTTGCTGTTACTGCTTTATTTTTAAAGCACTGTGGGTCACATGATGACTTCCAGGCCCAGATGGTGAGATGATGTGGATAAAAGTATTTAGCAAGAGATCAAAAACTGGGCTGCACTTCTAAATGGCTTTCCTTTTAGAAAGAGAATATTATCCTCTCACCCAGATGTGGTTGTGGGTAACTGTCAATACGGCACACAGGTGGCATGGTTATCTGGCCATTTACTGCCTGATGCCTTGGTGACTGTTGCCAGCCCTTCAGAAATAGGAAATGACTAATGATGTGGTGGAAATTATGAACCAGGATTAATAAAACTTGAAAAGGAACAGTCTTCAGTGTTTGATCCTCCTTAGAGGAAGTTAAGTCTGAGTCCTAGATTCTTTTCCCTGAGGTGTTCTTCTGATTTCTTCTGATTACTCAACTGTAGTGGGAGTCTAGACTGGAACTGGGAACAGTGAACCAGATGGTACAGGAAGCTTTGCTCCCCATCCCTGAAGGTCTTGACACACACACAGCTCTGCATACATCTGTGAAGATTTCAGTTAAAGGAGCCACAGACTGAGAAGAAAGATTTAACTTTTGAGGATTGAAGTCTTGTGTCTACTCATGAAGAACATTCTGGGACGATGTGGTCACTATTTGTGTGACGCACACTTTCTCATTAAGGACAGTTCTGAGTGTCTGATGAGGTATTTGAATGTCCTATTTATCTTTTTAGTTTAGAAATCAATAGTTTTTTCTCAAGATTCATAACCAACCATTATTTTTAAACAATACGGTGTAGGCTTTTTCTCTGTTTGTCTTCCATCTTCCCCTCACATTCTTGGGCATCTGTATCCACATGGGAAAATGCTATGTAGAGAAGGGGAGGAATATTTTATTGTTCTTGTATAGATGATCAAGTTTGTTACTCCTGGTGTGAGGTAGAGTGAAAATAGAATCAAACTCTAGGTGCCTGAATATGTTCAACCCGGGTTCAACCCCTGGCACCCCAATAGGATTCCCTGAGGACCACCAGGAGTAATTTCTGAATGCAGAGCCAGCATTGCATTTCCAGGTGTAGCCTCTCCCCCCCCAAAAAAAACCAAGACCAAAAAACTGAAAAAAGAAAACCAAATCCAAATTCTAGATAAGGGAACTCTAGCTTCTGGTCCCTTTTGGTTGTATTACCTCTGGCTAGAAAGTTACTTCAAGCTTTCTGGGCCCAACACAGTTAGTTTTATGATAAAGGGTCTTAAACAGATGATCTTCTAAGCCCTCCTCCTATTCTTGTAGAAATATCTGTGTGTGTGTGTGAGAGAGAGAGAGAGAGAGAGAGAGGTGGGGGGAAGGAGTAAGGGAGGAATGAGAGAGATAGGGGGAAGAGAGAGAGGAGGGGGGAGAGAAGGAGTGGGAGAGAGGAAGAGGGAGAAGCATATGTGGGGCCGGAGAGATAGTATAGTGGGTAAGGTTCTTGCTTTGCAGTGGTCAACCTGGGTTTGATCCCTGGCATTCCATATAGTCTCCTGAGCACCACCACTGTAATTTCTGGACACAGAGCTAGGAGTAACTCCTGAGCATCACTAGGTGTGACCCCCCAAACAAACAAAAGAAAAGAAATATGGGCATATCTATTAAATTTGAATGCATATCTGTGAGAACGTGTGTGTGTGTGTGTGTGTGTGTGTGTGTGTGTGTGTGTGCGCGCGCGCGCGTGTGTGGAGAAATGAAACTTATAAAATGAAGAGGTAGCTGGTTTCTAGCAAGTTTATGGGATAAATGGAAACTAAGGAATGGAGTTTAAAAGAAAAATAAATAACACATGATCTTGTTCTATCCAATTAGCCACTCTTTTGTCCCGTGTAAGGTTTTATGAAATCCCTTATGTTATAGTACATGCCAGGTAATCTGGTGATAATATACTTAACCTCTGTTTCCTCACTTGCAAAATGGAAATAATCATAGACTCTATCTCCTAAGGTTGTTGTGGTGATCAAATGGGCTAATGCAGGTAAAAGATTATGTGAAAAGATCAATGGACTAGAGACAGGGAAAGAATGAGAAGAGAGCCTGACATATACCAGTGCTGTTACTGGTGGCTGCAATTATCCCCATTAGATCCACAGGGAAACAGAATCTTAGAGGCTGAGTTAAGTTCCCTGAAATCTACAGCTGGAGGGAGTGAACTCAGCACCCACTCTGCAGTGTGAACCCTTCACTTCATTCTGGATGTGCTTCGGGATAACTGTCCCCTGTTGTTGAACTCTGACAGGTCTACATTGGCTGTATTCTTGAGGTGTTTGGAAAACAAGAATCTTTGGAACCTAGTGCTTCAGAGAGATGTGAAAACACTTTGTTTTGCCCTGTTGTTACGGAGGTTTTTCTCTGATGCCCTCGCACTTCATTGAACCCATGGTACTTATCACTCTCTTACTCTTGGGGGCAGATCTAAAAGGGCTGTATGTTTAAAATAAATCTTTATGCTCCTTTGGCTCTTGATCTCAGTTTCATGTTCCTGTCAGTTGACTTTGTACAATAATGAAAACAAATGCTTTTAAGAAGATTTAATGAATATACAGTAGTTTGAAAAAGGAGTACATTTTTCTCCTGTTATCTTAGCCTTTCCATTATAAAATAAGGTTAGAAAATAATCTGGTGGAATAGAAAAGAACAAATGCCAGTGAAAATGATCTCTCTTAGTGAGTACATTGATTTGTTCACTAATGGAAGTCTTCTGTAGAAAGGCAAATGGATGAATCTGTAAATTTTCTCAAAATAAAGATCTCAGCGGCAGAGCCTGGCAAGCTACCTGTGGCATATTTATGCCAAAAACAGTAGCAAGTCTCACAATGGAGGTGTTACTGGTGCCCACTCGAGCAAATTGATGAGCAACGGGATGACAATGATACAGTGAAAGATCTCGGACTCCTGGGGGAAACATTGGTCAAGAGGGCTTTCTACACTGACCAAGGGAAGGAGAGTTAGGAAGAGAGCAAGGGAAGATCTCTGACCATTCCCCATGCCATCAACTTGCTGGGCAGCAGGATTCACTCTCACATGGTTGCTCTAAAGGAGATTCCAAGGTGCTCTTTAGTACTGAAAAGGTTATATGTCTAAGATAGGGCTAAAGCAGAGTTAGTGCTGGAAACTGGGGAAGTTCTACTGTGTAATCAGTCATTACTTTTCTACTATTCTTCTCTCCAGGAAGTCCTGGGGAATTTTGGTTGTTAGAAATAGAACTAAATGACCTCAGAGAACAGCCTTGAATGGGCAAGGATATAGAGAATGGAAGGAGGTGCTCAAATGGCCAGTTGCTGCTAGATAGACATATCTTGGCCTTCATCTCTGCTTCGTCTGTGCTTCATCAGTGGGCATTTGCACATTGGTCTTCAGGATCAGTGCTGGCAGTACTGTCTCCAGCTCCCCCTGCCAAGAGTTCCAATTTCCTTGGTCACCCTGAATCCGTCCAGCTCTGGCACACCTGACCCCAGTCATTGAAACTTTCCCTTTTTCATATAAGCCCCATGTGTGGTTCTGTCCTAGGATGCCTGTCCACCCAGCCATTGGATTTAGCATCCTGCTTCAGCACTTGTCCGAAAGGCCAACCATTATGTTTGGGGCACTGGACCTGTAGCGGCCCTTGTCTGCAGCTTTGTAGAGGTTTGCTTTCTCCCTGTTCACATTGTCTCCAGGCTTGGTACTTGAAGGACCTAAATACACTATTATAGTCAAACAAAGATCTTTAAAGAGAACAATTGTCATTTGTTTCCCAGTTGGTATTTCAGGAGATTTAAGAGGATAATCTTAGATGTACGTCAGCAAGCATGAGCAGGTATCATCTTAATCCTTAACCAGGAATACAGACGAATTGGGGCCTCATGAAATATGTATAGAGAATTTCCCATTCTAATTTCTCTGCCTCAGTTTCACTTATAGAAGTTTTGTGAGAGGGGAAATTTCCTTTTGACCCAGATGCCTGCTGCAGAGATAGGAAATCAGATTTGAGGAAAGTCTCACCAAACAAACATGAGGATGTCTCACTCCTTAGTCACATGTAAATCCTTTAGGTCTTTGGAAACATAACTAAGACTCCTTCAGATTGTTTTTAAAGTCCTGATTTGAGTTAACCTCCAAGAGGTGACTACTGTATTCCTGATCCTGTTTGGTTTGGCAAAAGTGAATGAACTGAAGCAGAAGATACTTCCGGCTCTTGGCTCTGAAAGAAGAGAGAATAGCAAGGGGATTCAGAACCTTTCTCCATGCTTCCAGCACCCAATTTTGTCTGAGCTGTATGTTGTGGAGAGCTTGGGATTAGGTATCTATGACCTCTTGTAGCTGCAGAATGAAGTTCCCTACGCCCATGATGCCAACAGAAGAGGTTGAGGAAGGTGGGCCAAAGAAGGGAGTGTGTGTAACCAACTGTTTACTCTACAGAGTGCAAGATGTTGGGGAATCAATCTTTCTTTCTCTCTTTCTCTCTCTCTCTCTTTCTTTCTTTCTTTCTTTCTTTCTTTCTTTCTTTCTTTCTTTCTTTCTTTCTTTCTTTCTTTCTTTCTTTCTTTCTTTCTTTCTTTCTTTCTTTCTTTCTTTCCTCCCTCCCTCCCTCCCTCCCTCTTTCTTTCTTTCTTTCTTTCTTTCTTTCTTTCTTTCTTTCTTTCTTTCTTTCTTTCTTTCCTTCTTTCTTTCTTTCCTTCTTTCTTTCTTGCACAATCATATTTCCTTTCTTCCTGTTATTTCTTATGTCTGGGAATCTGGAAGTGAAGAGGTGGGGAAGGGGCTAAGTGTGGCAATGTGAAGAGGTTTGAAGATCCTATCCTGGCAATGCTTTTAGGTCCATGGTTTCTCTAAGCACGGGTTACAGAAGTAGCTGCAGAATATCTTAGACTTCTTATGTTTCTCTATGCCTTTTGTCTAGGTAATGTCTAGGTCTGTACTAGATGGTAAGTCTTGTTGTTCATCTTCTGTCCTTTCCTACTGAACTCTTTGATCCAACATTACTTAGCTAATTTTAGAATTCTGATTGTTGCTGGCCTTTTCAGACTTGACTTTGCATAGATTTTCTTCTCTTTATGAAGGGTCCTCTCCTTTTAGTTCTTCCACACTCATCTAATTTGCCCTGTCAGTCTTTTGGATTTTTAAGAACAGCCCATATAAGTCTGTATTTACTTCACACATGCCTCTTATGCTTGTATTTTTCAGTAATGTATTTAGGTATTTTCCTCAAAGTGAGGGTTCAGTAGAGCCACTTTGGCATTTGGTTAGCATGAACCTTTGTAGGTCATACTTTATACCTGTAAAGGATCATGTGAGGTGAGGGGTAAGCATAAGGAATGTTAACTGAAGCCTAGAATTTTAGTTCCTTTTTAGCCACAGTAATATTTGAGGTCACTTGGTTTGTGTGAAGACATGAAAATTCTTTTCTTTTTCTTTCTTGTTTTATTCCCAGAACACTTAGCAAAGAGAAAATTCACAATAAATTTGGAGTAAATGAATGAACCAGGGTATTGAAGAAATGGAGGCATGGAAAGGGGAAAGATCTTAATAGTGACATGGTACTATACCAGGAGTCTCTGGGCAGCTGTAGGAAGAAGAGGCAAATTAGCTATCATACTTCATGGAGTTACTGTACTGTTTTTGGCATATTGAATACATCACGGGTAGCTTGCCAGGCTCTGCTGTGTGGGTGGGATACCCTCGGTAGCTTGTTGGGCTCTCCGAGAGGGATGGAGGCTTTTGGGGTGGTCTCTAATCGCCCTTATAGATGTTCTCAGTCTCCTGAATGCAAGGTTTTGGTCAACTGGCATGTCATAACAATCTGCACGCTGACAAACACACCCCACACCTTGCACATGGACATGGTGCTCACGTACAGAAAGTACTGTCCAAATAGACACAGTCCGTGCAAGGAGTTCAGCCCTGCACCTGCCTGCATCTCTGGCAGCACATATTTGATATGCCAAAAACAGTAACAAAAATGGGCCTCATTCCCCTGACCCTGGAAGAGCCCCCAATATGGCAGCGTTGAGGACAAGCAAGGAGAAACTGCCAAAATCTCAGGGCTGAACTACACTGCCAAAATGAAGAAGGACTGAAATGACTGTCTGTACTTTTAATGCACGTACGCTGGCATCGGAAGCATCCACCTAGAACCTGATGGTGCAAGAACAGAAGATTAAATACGATATTATTGGATCAACGGAGATGAGAAGGCATTGATTACATCATGCCGTTTTTGACACTGGAGGACTGTTCCTCAGAACATGCGACAGTAGAGGCATTAGTGGTGTCGGTGTCCTTGTCAATAAGAACTTGGCCATGAGCATGGATTCGTTTGAATGCCTAACAACTAGAATTAGACACTTATGTTTGAGTAGATGTGGCTCACTGCTGGCATTTTCTATCTTTGTCATCTATGTACCAACATCCAACATTCAACTATTATGAAGAAGAAATTGAGAAGTTCTCCATAGGGCTGGAGAAATTCTGTAAAGAAGACCACACCTCCTACAAGGTCGTTGTTGTTGATTTTTATGCCAAGATAGTACTGAGAAGGTTGCCCGAAGAACTTCACATTGGGACCCATGGTCTGGAATGGAACGAACAGGGTGAGAGACTGAGTTCATCATGTCGACCAAGACCATCCATGGTAACTTGCAGCTCCAGAAGGCCGAATCTAAGCATTGGAAATGGAAGTCTCCCAGTGGACAATTCCACAGTGAAATTGATCACATCATATTCAATCAGCGGTTTTGCCTGACTAATGTTGCTGTTGTCCCAAAATTCAAATGGGATCAGACCACCATCTCCTTCATTTGAAATTCTACTTCACAGAGCAGGGTGAAAGGGCTGCAAAGTTTAAGAAGAGAACTTCTAGAATGACCACCAACTGGGAGCTCTTTGGCACTATTGCAGCAACATGGGAAGATGCCATCATTGACAACATGGACGAGAAATACATTTGACTGGTTCAGCACCTCCATGACTGTACGAGCAATGCCAAGAGAGAGAGAAAGCCACAAAAAGATGCCTGTCTTTGGAAACTCTCAAGCTCATTCACCAACGTGGTTTGGCGTGAGCCTCGGCAATCACAAGCTATCAAGTCATTCTGAATAGGATTGACAGAACACTAGATGAAGGATAATCATGCGAGCAAACTGGGTTCTGGAAAGGATTTAGCACGATTGATCATATCCACACAGTGACCAAGCTCATTGAGGTTTCGTGAGAGTTCAAGATGCTGCTCTAACATTTATTGATTTAAAGAAGGCCTTTGATTCTGTTGAGACTGAAGTGGTCATCGAAGCCGTAGCCAAACAAAGCATTCAAACTCAGTACATTGAAATCCGCTGTGAGCTGTATTATGGATTCACCATCAGGATCTCACCATTCTACAAGGAAGTCATCATCAACGTAAAGAAAGGGGTTTGGCAGGGTGATACCATTTCACTGAAACTCTTCAGTGCCACCCTTGAGAACGTCATGCAACAATTAGAATTGGAAGGAATGGGAGTGAAGATAGATGGTCGGCAACTATATCACCTTTGCTTCACTGATGACATGGTTCTAATAACACCAAACATTAGCCAAGCAGCATGTATGCTGGCTGACTTCAACTGTGAGTGTGGAAATGTTGGACTGCAGCTGAATCTCATGAAGACAACGTTCATGAGAAACAGGCTATTTCCTGATGTTCCATTTGCTCTCAATGGAACAAACATCTCCGAATGCAGCAGTTATGTGTAGCTAGGTTGAGAACACAACATGACAAACCACTTGGCACCAGAGCTGCGCAGGAGGAAGAGAGCAGTGTGGAATGCCTTCAAGAGCATCGAAGAAGTGGTTAAGAGGACAAAGAACCTCTGACTCTGGGCTCATCTTTTCAACTCCACCATTCTTCCTGCACTAACATACATCTCAGAGATCTGGGCCCTATGAAAACAGGATGAGAACGCTATTCGGGTCTCTCAAAGAGGAACTGAAAGAGCTATACTTGGAATATCACATTTCACTCAAGTGAGAGAAGGAATGTGAAGTTCTGACCTCTGTCAACAATCGAGAATCAGGGATGCTGCCTCGTTTGCAAGGTATTGAAAATCAGATAGGCTGGACTTGTAATGTGATTTGAAGATGACTGGTGGACTAGAGCTGTTACCAACTGGATTCCATGGAATGTCAAAAGAACACCTGGCTGCCCACATATGAGATGGTTGGACTTCTTCGCCAATACCCTGTATGAATGTTTGAAGTTCTTAGTGCTCCTGGAATGAGCAGATGCCATTTGGCTACACTAGCAGGCAACAGGGACAAATGGAGATGTTACTTGCGCCCGCTCTAGCAAATCGGTGAGCAATGGGAGGACAAGTGATACAAGTGAAGTGATACTTTACGGAGTGCCAGAATGAGTTTGAATTAAAGTCCTTAGGTATTTGGGATCTGTTCAGTAACACTTTGCTGGTAGAGTCCAGAAATAGTGATCAGTGAATTTGGACTGTGAAAAGTGGAAGATTGAGTTGTTGAGACAGGGCAGAAAGGCAGACATAATCTAGTATAAACTTGGTTTCTGGTAGGATCAGACCTTTTAAAATTGCCTCTCACTTCCCTTCAAGGTTGTTGTTGCTGTTGTGATGACTAGGAGTTGCACATCAAGTTGTAATGATCATGCACTCGGCCATAGTGCTCACTCCTTTAGTTGTAGGGTTAGCATATGTATTTTGCTGGGGATCTCAGTCTAAGCTGAGACACGGTTATGGTTGTGGGTTGTTGTAGTGCTCATGTTTGTGCTTGCCAGGGCTTGCACTTCTTGGTTGTGATGCTCACAGATCAGTTTTTGTATTGTTTGCAAGAGATTATACCCTTTTTATTTTTATTTATTCATTTTTTGGCTTCTTGGGTCACACCTGGCAATGCTCAGGGGTTACTCCTGGCTGGCTCTGCACTCAGGTATAACTTCTGGCGGTGCTTGGGGGACCATATGGGATACTGGGGATTGAATCCAAGTTGGCCACGGGCAAGGCAAATGCCGTCTCCACTGTACTATCACTCCTATACCCTCCCCCCCTTTTTTATGGTGCCTTCACATACCTGACTGCAGTACAGTTGAGCTCTCTTGTGATGTTGGGTATTGCAGTCAGCTGAGCTGCCAAGATCATACTCAGCATATATAGAGCACTGGGAACTTGAACTTCTGACATTATGCTTATACAAAAGGTGTTCTAAGCCACTGAACTATTCCTCCAGTCAGGAGCACAGAACGTTTTGAGTAACAGATTCCTGTATATTGGTAGCTGATTTTTATCTTGGAAATAAAGGTAGAAATGAAACTCAAGTGGATTTGAAAATGAAGTGACCAAAAGTGAAAACTGTGAGACCAGTGACAGGATCACAGACTCGGAGAAATAAAACTATGTGAAAGCAGTGACTCTGGCTTTTACTTCACAAGCATGAGGTTTGAAGAGCTATGGGACACAGGTCCAGTAATCGTCATCACTTATATGACAAATAATGAATGCCAAGTAAAATCGGAGTCTCATTTTTGAGACACATAAGCTAGTGCAGAAGACAGAAAAGATGAAAAATTATAATAATTGAAAAAGTGTGTATATTATAGATAAAGCAGAGTCTGAGGGTTTATTAACACAACTAACTCAGTATACAGAACAGAATTTTATTTGGGCTTTGAAGAGTGACTAGAACTTTATTTGAGAGATAAGAGAAAGGATATTGTTTCCAGAACAGGGATCAGAATGAGTAAAACAGAGAGCATAGTTTGTTTGGGGCACATAGATTTAGTGTGGGTGAAATACAGACATCAGATTTATAGAGGACTAGAAGATAAATTCAGGTCCTAGGTAGAGGATAGGCAGTAGGTAAGCCTTCATTCATTTCTTCATGCATTTTTTTCCTGTAAAGAGTAGAGATTTCTATACAAAGTATGGCAAAATTAGATTTTACTTTGAAAGGAAGCAGGGCGCTGGTTAGTTCTGTCTGTGCTCACTAGGAAAGGGAGGAGCCAAAGATAACTGTGAGCTTTCTAGCCCTGGACTTAAGATTCACATCTTTTTCTGTGATAGGTAAATAAAAAGGAAAAGTGTCTATTGTTTGCTATGGGAACAACAAGCTCTGCTGTAGACATGTTCCCAGACTGGATTGTGTTATCCCCACATTTATATGTTGAAATCTTAACCCTTATGTACTTAGAATGTAACTTTATTTGGAGAAAATATCCACAAAGAAGTGAGTAAATTAAAATGACACCAGGTGGATGCAGTCCTAATCGTATTCAACTGGCTCCCTCTGGAGAGACTGAAACACAAGGCATGTGAGGACACAGCAGAAGGACTGCCATCTGTAAGTCAAGGAGAGGCCTCAGGAGAAACCAAGCATGTTAACTGTGGGAAAGTCAGTTTCTGTTACTTAAACCTCCCTGTTGGTGGCTATTCTGTTATGGCAGCCCTTACTAACTGACTAATAGACACATGCCAAGTCAGAAGTACTGTGAAAATACCTTGGTGGAAATGTGTGGACTGTTGGAAATAAGAGGCTGGACAAGGGAAGAAATATCTGGAGTGGAAATCAAGATTTGAAAGTCATAAATGCATAATGAAAGCAGACCAATGTGTATCTGTGAAATCTGACTACGAAAAACGTTGCCTGGTGAAATGGAAGCCTAGGGAGGAACACTTTGTGGACAGGAACTGAAGATGCAGAAGCAAGTTATATGAAAGTGATGGGAAGCCATTAAAGAAGGCAGAAAAGGATGAAATGGAGATGAGGTTGAAGGGTTAGTTTGGTGAAGAGACAGGGAAGAATTAAAACAAAGATAGGAGCCACTAATTTCATATGTCAAGTGTAGGAGAACTTGGGAGATTACTTTTAGGTGACATTGACAAAAGACAGCTGATTTGGGGAGGATAGAAATAATTCTTATGTTGAACATGCAATCACAGAGTTTAATTTGCTAGCCATTCTCTCTAGCCATTGAGAGTCACAACCTATGGAATTAGCATTTGTGTATTATCTCTCAAAGCACCTTGTATTTACTTGAAAACACACTTTATGGATAAATACCATTTAAAAACATTTATAAATACAAAGATGTTATATATATGCATACATATTGTATATATGTCGGTTCTTTTTTATTCTTTTCCTCTTTTTACATATGCCTTCATAGCCATACCATCATTTCCTGACTTATCACTCTGACTTATGGTGTTATATTTTTCCCCCATACTTTTATTAACACACACAGAGTTGTATTTATTCCTGTGTAGTTTTCAGTCTTTTAAAAATAAATCTAGCCACTACATTTTATCTTGTTGTCTGTTTTCTCTCTCTCAGAATACCATGTAAAATTTTAAGTCACGGTAAGCTTTTAAACTTATGATGTATGTACCATAGTTTATTTAATATTTAATTATCACAGAAATCATTTTGTTTACTTGTTTTTAAATTCACTGCCAAAAGGTATAATATCACCCTCATTTATTGTTTTTATGTCAGTGATTTTGACACATCCCAAGGATGGAATAACAACCAAACTGATATGTTATTTTAGCTTGAATAAATTTTACCATACTGCTTTGTTGAAAAGGCCATAGAACTTCAACTAGTAAAGCTGGGCACATTCTTTTCTTCATTTTCTTTAGCTATAGGATATATTACCTCTCTTTGGAAGTTTTTCTGTTTGGGGAGGTGGTGTAACTGATACTGAATTGCTACTTAAATTTAATTTCTCTTAATGCTACTGAACATGAGAATTTTATTGTGTGTATTGATAATTTAGATTTATTTTTCTGTGACTGACTAATTGTAAATCTGTTCCATCCTTTGCTGTCCAGAATATAGGTCTTTTGGGTTTTAATAGCATCCTGGTTTTCATGTTAATTAAGGTCTCTATAATTCTAGGTTGTACAATAGAGTTTCCAGGATGTTGTTGCAAATCTAACTTTTTTTTCTTGTATATTTAACTTAAAAATTGTTTTTGATATATTTAGAGTTTGCTGTTGTGGAATATAATCTAGGAGTCTAATACATTTTCCTTTTGGATGTCTAGGCATTTGTACCAATACCATTGGCAAAAACATTCACCTATACCGACTGAGTTAAAATATCTTACCATTGTCATATTTTAAATTCTCATATACAGAGGAATTTTATTTTCTGTGTATCAATTATTTTTTCTGTGTCTCAAAATTATTAATCCCTAAGCTTATACAATGTTGATTTTATTATAGTGGCTTTGTATTAAATTTTGAAATCTTGGGATCTTGTGTTCCCTTATACTTTTTAAAAAAACTTTTATTGGTTATTCATATATTTTTATACTTATTCTTTAAACATATTATCCTTATTGCCATGTAATCCATAGACCATACTGTTCACTTAGTGAGATGGAGAACTAAAAGCAGGGAACTCTGTGCTGAGTATGCATTTTCCCAGAACTTAGCCTCAGCCCCTGATAGCTGAGAAAGGCTGCCAAATGCCTGTAGGCAGAGCCCTGGGACTGGGACTGGAGACCAGGAGCCAGTGCTCTTGTCTTCAGGGGCAGGAGTGAGGGAGGAGGGATGGACGCAATCTTGGTTCAAGTAACAGTTTCTTAGTTCTTAAAAATGATAATAGATTTTTCTTTTAGGTTCAAACTTATTGTATACATTATCACATGAAGAGTTATTAGGTTTTTCAGGCATTGGAATTGGATATATGAGGTCCACTTTAGAATCCATTTTATGTTGCCTTCATAGCTGGGGTTTTCTTAGGCTTTAGCTTAAGTTCAAAACCAACAAAGTGATTCCTCCATATGTGGCCAGCACACAGTTCAGTCTACCTGTCAGAATATAAGAGATGAAGTTTTTTTTTTTTAAAAAATGCCAGTGGAATCGCTTCTCGGCCTTTTGGCTAAGATCAAGTGTAGTAAAATGCCAGGGAACTGGAATTGGACATCAGCTTCTGGGCCTGCCATGACTATAATCTGGCAGGAGTTCCAGGTCCCACAGTCTGTGTCCTTCAGTGTTGATGACAGATTTTCTTGAGTAGATGTTTTACTTCCTATTTGTTATATGTTCTTGGGCTTATTTTTCAGAGACTTTCCTTTTAAATTTTTATTTTTTAATGTAGACACAGGACTGGAGCGATATCACAACGGGTAGGGCATTTGCCTTGCATGCGGCCGACCCGGGTTCAATTCCTCCACCCCTCTTGGAGAGCCCAGTAAGCTACCAACAGTATCCTGCCTGTATGGCAGAGCCTGGCAAGCAACCTGTGGAGTATTTGATATGCCAAAACCAGTAACAACAAGTCTCATAATGGAGACATTACTGGTGCCCGCTCAAGCAAATTGATGAACAATGGGACGACAGTGCTACAATCTAGAGAAAAGCCACAACTGTTGATGCAGTTCAAAATTTAAAATTGATTAGATAACAAAGCTCCAATATTAAAATCAGTATCACTGTCACTGTATCACTTCATCCTGTTGCTCATCGATTTGCTCAAGTGGGCACCAGTAACGTCTCCATTGTGAGACTTCTTGTTACGGTTTTTGGCATATCGAATATGCCACAGGTAGCTTGCCAGCATTGGTGGTTCAGTAGTAGAATTAAAATCAGTAAGTTTAAAAATAATTTTTTTTAATGAGAAAACTGCTAAATCTTACCATGGGATTAAGTTCTTGTCTGAAGATTTCCTAAGCTGTCTGTGGCTAGATGAGTTTTTTATGTTGTTGATTTTGCTTGTTGAGTTTAGTTGGCTTCTATGTTACTTTCCCACTTAGTTTGGTGTGCTTCTACTGGAATTTCATTATTTTTTTTTTTTTTTTTTTTTTGCTTTTTGGGTCACACCCAGCAATGCTCAGGGGTTACTCCTGGTTCTGCACTCAGGAATTACTCCTGGCAGTGCTCAGGGGACCATATGGGATGCCGGGGATTGAACCCGGGTCGGCCGCGTGCAAGGCAAACGCCCTACCCGCTGTGCTATCGCTCCGGCCCCTGGAATTTCATTATTAAGGAATTTGGAAGTGTTGCATAGCTGTCTATGCAGCTGCATGGTCCAGAGACCTCAGGATCTATGGTCTGGCAGCGAGTTGACATGGATGTAGCTGTAGGAGGTGAGCTGTAGGAGGCTGCCCGAACTTTCAGAAGAACAGGAAATGGGAGGAGGCTATCTGCCCCAACTCTGAGAAGACTCGAGAGTTCTTAGCCTGGTCACTGGGGTACCTGAAATCTTCCGCAGTTTGGTATCTCTATAGAGATTATTAATGAAGTGGTGGAATTGAGCCTTTGGTGTGGTTGCAGTGGTGGGATGTAGGTGCAGCTGCCTGAGCTTCAGCAGGATGGAGACTTGGCTTGACCCCCACCCCAACCACAAGGGTGTCCTGGAGTTTTCAGTTGCTGGTGGTGTGCCCATGAAGTTTAGTTGCTTGGCTTGCATCTCTTTGAATATTCAGTTGTGAATCAGTAGAGCTGAGCTAGTGGGTGAGTCAACACAGTGGCATCTGTGGGAAGTGGGCCAAGAGTTGATTTTTTCTTTCAAACAATTTTCACCATTTTTGCGGGGGCTGGGAATAAAGTTTGTAGAACACCATACTTTCCATTTTCATTCATTGTTAAAAATATTATCCAATTACAATAAATTTTGGGGGGTTATTATTAATATAATTTTACATAATTATTGTCTTCTAGAAGAAAAGAGCATGGGAGGTAAAAGACTTGCCTTGCATGCCGTAGTAGCTGCCACACCGGTTTGAGTCCTTGGCACCACATGTGGCCTCATGAGAACCACCAGCGGTTACTCTTGAGCACAGAGCCAGTAGTAGTAGCCCCTGAGCACTGATAGATATGTTTCCCTTACCCCCAAAAGAGTGAAGTTGCAGCCCTGACATAGCTTAATGGACTGGATTCATGTGTTGTATGTGGAAGGCCTGACTTTGATCTCCATTATCACATGCTTATCCAAGCACTGCTGTGAGTGACTTTCAAATATGGAGCCAGGAGTAGCCCCTAAGCACTGATGGGTGTGCTTCCACTTCAGATAAAATGTATGATTGATTCTTAAGTGATTTAACCAGCTGTTCTTTCTGCCTGGAAGACAATCTAGATGCTTTAGACAGATCAGTTAGCCAATGATGGCAACAGAGGCTGCTCCACTGCTATTCCTTCACCTACTTCCTCTCCCTACCATTTCTCTCTAGTTCCCTCCTTTAACCTCCCCAACTCCAGTCCACCTAGGTGAGGCACAAAGCAGCTCAACAGATCTGTAGTGGAAGCAGATGCCCAGCCAAGCAAAAGTGTGCAGGCTTTACTGTCAGTAGGTTAACTCAGTACTACCTTGACTATCAAAAGCCCTCTCACTTCACTTTGGGGTGGAGATGGGGAAAGGCAACCTTGAAGGAAAGCAGGAACCACCTTTCACGAACACTGAATTCTTCATAAACTTGGTCTTATTGCTGTTCCTTTTAGTTTTCCACTTCTATGGATTGAGAAGGAAGGCAGTGGGCTATGGGGACTCGTTTTTCAATTTCAAATCTCCCTATTAACCTTCGAGAAGGTTCCAGATCATGTTGTGAGTAACTTTCTTAAGTTTGTGGGGTTCTTGAGTTTGAAGCATATGTGTCAGCTTGAACTATAATTTCAGGGAATAGAAAATGTTCCATGCAACATTTGCAATGTACTATGATGTCCTTAAACCTTTAGAAATTTAAAGAAGATGTGAAATTTTACATTGATCTTCATAGATATTTCTGGTTTATATTCAGTGCAAAAGTCACTAGGAAAGTGGTAGTTTAATCAGTATAACAGTTTTTACATTTTAGGACCATACTATGAGTAATGACAACATACTCATAACAGAAAAATGATATTTTTTGTGAGCTCCTTTAAAAAACATATTAAAGATCTTTTTCAAATGTTTGCTCTCCTCAGATCCTTCAATATCAAGGCTGATCAAAACTGTAAAAGATATGAAGTATAGTTTTTAAAAACCTTTAAATTGAGATCTGTGATTTAAAATACTGTTAATAATGGTTTCCCTGTATATATTCCAATACCTCTCCTGTCACTAGTGTACCCATCTCCCTCCCCAAAGGTTCCCGATGCCCTTACCTGTCAGCCCTACTAGGTGTGATTATGATTTTTACTGATAGGAAATCATGGCTCAGTCAAATTTAGTGACTTATCTAAAATGTTGGAGTTAGTATGAGATGGAGAAAATACCAGAGTATTTTCTTCTAAATTCTAGTGTTCTTTTAATGCTCAAAGTCCCAATTCAAAGCAATTCCCAGTAATGACCTAGTGTTACTTTAGCAGCATCTTTGGGCATTAGCTGACTTAGTGAAAACACTCCTGGGAGTTATGTATTTTCATTCATAACATAAACCCTTACTAATCCACTGTTTTCATCTAATATTTTGTGCTGGAAGTCATTCAGTAATTTCTCTAAATTCTCTTACTATCTTTCTCTATCTTGACCTGTGTTGTGGGAAATTAACCTTGATAAGTGGAATCAGTGGATTCTCTTTTACTTTGACTTATGCTGGGTTCCTTCACAGGGAAGCTATTTATTTATCAGAAGATGAAAACAGACTGAATATATGTATTAATCCTAACTCTCTCTGAAGTTAGCAAGGTCCATTTATCTAAATTCTAGTCAATTGAATGTGGGTTCATAGAGTATCAAAATCCTTGCCCTGTATATTCCTCTAGTATCAACTGGGTATTGGTATTCAGAGCAGCTGTGAGGTAGAGATGAGCAAGCCTTGCCCATCTATATTCCCGAAGTATTGGGTAGAACACAGTCCTTGTCACCTGACATGCCTCTGCATCACCTGTGAGTGAGAAATGAGTTTCTTTCTCATTAGCTGCTGAGATTTGGAGCTTAGGTTTTGGGGAGTTAGCAGTAACATAACATAGCATTAACATAACAACTGCACTGCATTTTGTTTTGATTAAGCTAGCACTTAAAAAATTTTTTTTAGGCACTATGGTTAACAATACTGTTAAAGTTAGGGTTTCATGATGAAAACTTTCTAGCACAATACTCTCCCCCGAGAGTGCCCTCTTCCTTCCACTGTTGTCCCAGTATTTCCCCTCCCCCACCCCACAACATTTAAACATTATTTATATCCTTAAAATACTAAAATTCATAGCTCCATGTCAGTACAGCTTTAACACTTTTCTGAGTTATTCATAGCCCTCTAATAAGTAGTGACTGATAGTTAAAAAACATTCTTCTAGATTTACTTTATGCCCACGCATTTACACATACAGAACAGTCCACTAGCCACGTAAGGATAGCAACTGAGAAAATTGTTCTTTTTTTTTTTCACTGAACACTTTGATAAATTCTTGATACAGAAATGTCATCAAACTCCTCTGAATAAATTGTGCCATCTAGCTTGTTCTCCCTGCTTTTTATGAATTTCTGGGAGAATTATAGGGACTGAAACTTACACTGTAACCTTACTGTAACAATGTAAATTCACTTGTCAGGGTGAATCTATGTGTCCTTTTAGTTGTTTACTTATTAGTTATTTACTTGCTGTGGTAATTGTTTATTTCCGGTTCATCAGGTTTGATCATTTCTGGCATTAAAAATGCTTAAACTTTTAAAGTTTTAATCCTTGACTAAATAATATAAAATATTTAAAGCATGCAGTAGAGATCCTCGCACACTGTACTTTTATTATGTACCTTTCTGCCTCTTCATTCATACTTACACACACATACAACATACATATATTTTCCCATCCATCCAGTCATCTGTCCATGCATCCATCCGTGCATTTCTCCACTCATCCATCTACTCATCCTTCCATTCACATTTTGAGACAGCCAGTTGCTTTCCTATCCCATAAACTACTGATTCTCAGTGGGAAAACTACATCCAAGATCCACAAAGAATTCAGTGGTTGGGTGGAATGAAATGTGGAATCTTAGCTATGTGAGATACTTCCCAGTTATCCCTCTTGTAATAGTTTTTTATTGCTATGTAACAAGTTACTAAAGACTTCAGAAGCTTCAGAAATACTCATTTATTATACCACAGTTTCTTCAGATTAAAATTTCAGGTGTCACCTTGCTGAGTTCTCAGCTCAGGGACTCACACGTCTGATTCCAAGATACCAAATATCAGGCTGTGTTCTTACCTGGAAACTTAATTAGGGAAGATTCTGTGTGCCTGATTTCTTTCTAACTATTGGTTAGAGACCATTTTTTAGTTCCCTGAGACCACACCAAGGTCCTGGCCAAAAGGTTCTGTCCTAATTCCTCTCACAACATATTAGCAAATTCTCCCAAGGCAGAAAGTTTATCTTTCTGGCTTGAATTTTCTGACTCTAATCTCTCTCTCTCTCCCCTTCTGCCCCTCTCTCTCCCTCTCTCCTCCCCTCTCCCCATTGGCTCACCAGCTTAGGTCCTGTTCATTCCAGATGATTTTTTTTTTTTTTTTTTTTTTTTGCTTTTTGGGTCACACTCGGCGATGCACAGGGGTCACTCCTGGCTCATGCACTCAGGAATCACCCCTGGCGGTGCTCAGGGGACCATATGGGATGCTGGGATTCGAACCCGGGTCGGCCGCGTGCAAGGCAAACGCCCTACCCGCTGTGCTATCGCTCCAGCCCCTGATTTTTTTTTTTAAATTAAACTCAGCTGATCTGGCTCTCAATAGTTTCTGCATATCTACCCTCTCTGTTCCCATATAATATAACCATGAGAGTGACAATCCATCATCTTTGTCATATTCTGTCAATTAGAAGCAAATCACAAGTTCCTATGTACACACAGAGGAAGGAAAAGAGGAGGGAAATATGCAATGATAGCAGTCATTGGGCGTCATTTTAGAATTTTTCCTATTCATCCCTTTAAATTGGCTTGTGCAGTGCTTACCTCCCTAATCTAGTCAATCACTTGGGCAATAATGCATTCATGAAGATGAATGAATGAAAGGATGCTGAATTCTAGGCTCTTTGGAGGGAGAGGCCACAGAGTAGTGTCACAAGTCATCTCAAGAGTTCCTTGCCTTTACTAAAACTCTGGAGCCATTCCTACCTATAGTAGCCAATGAGCACAAGGAGGTCTAGAGATAGTGTTGGAGAACAAACACAGTTAAAAGAAATAATTCTTGTTGATCTGCTTACTCTTTTCGAAAACTTTTCAGAACCTGTGGGAAAATATATGTAATTTTGAAAACAACATAAATTATATTTGAAAAATATATATAATTTTGTCCAGGTGCAGGTTATCTGAGTTTCTGTCCTAGTTCATAAGATTCCTTGAAGCTTTCTCTAGGCCTGCATTGGGAGGAACCTGTATTAAATGTTGAGCTTCCATGTTTGTGCATGAAAAGGAAGTGGGATTGAGAGGGGAAAGAGTTCTTGTTTTTCTCAGCAACAAATTCCATTCTCGGTTACTGTAAAACTTAAAAGAGAGGGCTCTGGATTGGGGGAAAGAGCCACGTAAAGAAAATACTTAAAATTGTGTATAGACTTGGCAGATTTTAACTGCTAGATTATTTAAAGTCCAACTTTAAAAAAAAAAATACAAGGACTTCATTTTCCCCCCCTCACTCCCTACCTCTCGGTATTTCTTTATACCAGAACTTCTGGGGTTTTATATTCCAAGATTACCTCCAGATGGCCCCAGCTGTTCTTTCTCAGCCATTTCCTAGTGGCATTTCTTTTCTTACCTGGGGAGAGGTACCACAGAGATCAATGCCAAGAGGGCATTATTGAAAACATTGAGTCAGAAGGCACACTCCAGGCCACTGGAAGCATCTGCTCCACAAATGTCAGGGTGGGGGACATCACCAGATGTTAGTATTGAAATACCATTTAGAAGACAAACATTGACTTCAGGGGCCAAAGGTCACCTAAACAAAGAGCCAGACAGGCAATAAGGCTCAAAGTGGGGGTACAGAAACCAGACTAATGTGGCCATGACTTTTTCTGTGTTCTAGCTCATAGCATATCAGAACTTCTGGGCCTATGTTGTTTTCCACAGCTTGGATTCCAAGTCCTATCTGTTTTACTTATGAGGAAGGAATAAGTAAAGCAGGAAATGATGCAAATTTAATGGGCAGGCATTAAAGTGATTTCTTCTTTATTTGGGGGAAATTATTTCTGTTCATTTGGGAAATCAATGATTCATAATTAAAAGTCCACTACACTAGATTTTTAGGTTGCTTCACCTTTGCTGGAGGATTAAAGGAGGTCATTATTTTATATTGTGCAGAGAATGATATGCAAATATTTTTAAGAGAGAAAGAACAAGCCTCTATGCCTGCTTTGTTTGTTCCCTTTCTCTGTATCCCCCCTGCCCCCTCCCAACCCCCATATTATCCGTTCTGTCCACTTTGAAGGGCAGGGTCTTGCTAGCAGGTGAGCAAAATGTGTTCTTGGCTTCCCTTCACTTTATTCTGCCCAGGTTGATCTTACTTCTTTCCATGTGTTTGAAATAATGATTGGAAAAGTTAATATTATATAATGTTTATTTACTCAGGTTCAGATTGGGGGTAGGCATGGACTAAGATGGAGGCTTGACCAATAGAAAGAATAAAAACAGGGCCAAATTATTCAACAACATCTATTGTCACTATGAAAATCTGACAAGAAACTGGCTTGATTATGAAATATTTTGACCACCAAGCTGGGAATTTGGAGACTTTTATTCATTTGTTCAGTTCTTTATTGTACCAGGAATTGTGATGATCAGATTATTCCATCTTAAATATTCTGTTCTTGCTCTGGGTAACAGTGTCTTAAGAAATGATCTTTGATGTAGAGCAGATTTGTAAAGAATGATAAAAAAATTTACTCACCCATTAAACATTCTTTTTAAAGAGCTAAGAAGAGAATGAGGTGGTAAAATCAATAAAATTGGCATTCTTCTCTTTTACTCATCTGGCACTCATTGTTACTTGGCCCAGGTGAGAAGACTTGTAAGAGTGATGACAGTATATTTGAAATGTTTCTCATTTCAATAGAATGTCTTTTTGAAAAATCTTGGACTTTCAATCTTTTTTTTCCTACTTGAAAGAAAACTGAAGCATTTAATAGTTGCTTAACTTTCCAGGCGCATAGCAACAAGTCAGTGGAAGATCTGAGAACAGGAATCCTTGAGCGTTGATTCATCATCATCATCATCATCCCGTTGATCATCGATTTTCTTGAGCAGTCTCAGTAAATCTCCATTTGTCCTAGCCTTGAGATTTTAGAAACTTCTCTTTACTGGTCCTTTTCAACGGAGCCACATTGGGGGCTCTTTCAGGGTCAGGGGAATGAGATACATCATTGTTACTGGTTTTGGCGTATGAATATGCCATGGGGAGCTTGCCAGGCTCTCCCATGTGGACAGGAAACTCTCAGTAGCTTGCCAGGTTCTCCTAGAGAACTAGGCTATAAGATGCAGAGTCTCTTGTCCCCATGCCTGGCTGTCCTCACGGGGGCCCCTCAGATGGGTGGATTGAGTTTCCCTCCCCACCCTGAACAGAGCCTTGTCAGCCAAAGACCTCCAGACCCAGCCACAGACATGCTCAAGGCCCCTCTCTACACATTTGGATGAACCTTACACATGAAGAAACTGGCAGAGGAACCCAGGTGTGTGGGACCTGGGGCTGAGATCTCCAAGCCTGCTTGGATTGGGACTGGGCCTCTTCTGCCCAGATCCCCCATTTTCCAGTAGCTAGGCAGTCACACCCAAAAACTGCCCCTGGCACTGTGTAATCCCATCAACAGTCAATATCCAGAGACTATAAAACCAAACTCCCAAGCACGTGTCCGAGAAGCTTTTCCGATCCACTATCTGTGGTGGGCCCACTGCCAAGATAGAGATTTTGTGAAGACTCTTATGGGGAAGACTATCACTCTCGAGGTTGAACTCTTGGATACGAAAGAAAATGTCAAGGCCAAGACCCAGGATAAAGAAGGATTTCCACCCAATCAATAGAAATTGATCTTTGCTGGTAAACAACTTGAAGATGGATGTACTTTGTCTGACTACAACATCCAGGAGTCCACTCTTCATCTTGTTTTGAGACTTTGGGGTAGTGCAAAGAAAAGGAAGAAGTCTTACACCACTCCCAAGAAGAATAAGCATAAGATAAAGACGGTTAAACTGGCTGACTTGAGTTTTGATCGGCTTTATTTGAAGAAAGAAGTTGCAGTTGGGCTGCTCTAGCCTGGGCCTTTAAAGATGACACAAGTCAACTTCAGATGACTAGTGTGTACTAGGGAAAGACGAGGAACTGTTTATTGTGGAGGATACAGAGTTGGTATCTCTGAGCTCCAGAAGGTGTGTAAGGTGTGCACAATCTCTACTTCAAAGCACAGGAATAACTGACTTTTCAAAAAAAGAGTGAGTTGTTCTCCATGAGTCCCAGATATCTACATTAAGCCAGCGAAAAGGTTTACATGGGTAGCAGCCATTTGTTCTTTTTCTAGTAAAAAATACTCATGGGAAGATGCCTTTCATCCATTATTAGGCAATAATGCTAGGTGGAATTGACTCTACTCCATATTCCAGATTAGCCATCCAAGAAATAATGTTTTTCTGGCTGTAGGTAGAAACCTACTAATTTTGTGATGGGAAGTGGAATGAGACTCAGTTCTTGAAAATAGTTGGAAAAGGAGAACCCTTCTATAGAGGGTTGTTGAAAGGAAAGAAAAATGGCCTGGAACTCCTGGATTTCATCTTGCTAGAAAAAATCTGAGTCAAGACACGGAGAGGCAGTTTCTTGAAAAATTATTTGAGTACCTGGATCAACTGTGGTTGAGGTCAGAATACCCTTAGACTGCTTCTCTCCAAATTATGTTTGAGGTAATTTCATTTGTTTTCTCATTTTTGCTATATAGAGCCTTAAATAATATCCTTTGATTCTTTACCATGTTTTCAGACATATTAATCAATTTAATTCTTGTTTTTTATTTTTAGAGAGGCTGGTGGGGAGGCGTATCTAATGTTTCTCAGGACTTACTCTTGACTCTGTGCTTAAGGGTCACTCTTAGCAGCAATCAGGGGACCATATGCAGTATCAGATATCCAATCAGGGTTGACTACATGCTATACTATGTCTCTGGCCCTTTTATTTCATTCAGATTTTAAAAAGATTAATTTTGGGGGTTTCTCCCAAGTGATGCTTAGCAGGGTGAGGTTCTCTCAAGGATATGGTACTTCTCAGGCCCAGCTGGGGATTACCTGAGATAACACAGAAGTGATTGGGTGTCGTGAGGGCCACAAATGGCAAAGCTTGAGAAAGCATGTGGTGCCAGGTATTGAACTATTGAACTAGGGTTGGCCATATGCCAGGCAAGCTCCTTAACCATTGTACTTTTCTCCAGCCCCTACTTTATTTGATGGGGAAGTGGATGATTTGAGCCACATATGGCAGTGAGGGCTACTCCTGGCTCTCTATTTGAAGGTTGCTCCCAGCAGTGTTTGGGGAGGTACTATATAATTCTGGAAATTGAACTGGGGTCTGCCACATGCAAGTCTTAACCCTTGTACTCTCTTCGGCCCCTAATCTATTTAGTTTTTTTTTTTTAAGAATTCTTTTTGTTTATTTTGCTTGGGGGAAACACCTGGAGATGCTCAGGAGGTCATTCCTGGCTCTCAGCTCAGGAATCACCCCTGCTAGTGCTTGGGAGAACATATTGGATGCTGAGGATTGACCCTGGGTGAGCTGCGTGCAAGACGAACACCCCACCTGGTGTACTGTTGCTCTGGTTTTAAAGAACCTTTTATTTCTTTTAAAAAGGCCAGGTCCAGATTCTTTAAACTTGTCATTGGAAAAGCATCTTCACACTGGGAGTCTTGACCCTTGAAATTCTCCTTTTCCTTGGAGATTTCTTGCGCATCCAACTGTTGCAATCACACATAAAAAAATTACCTTAATAAACACATGTCCAGGTTCTGCAAGGCTGGCAATGGGAGGAGATGATCCCTGTTGGAGGGACCAGATGGATCTTATAGTTTCAGTGCCTGTTCCCCTCATGTTTTTCTTTTATTGGTATTATTAAAAGAGTCAGCGTGTTTCCTCACAGCCTTATGTTAAGCAGATGAGGAAGATGGGCCACCCCTGCCTCTTGCTTCCCTCACCCCACCTCACTCTCACCAGGATTTGTATATGCGTTTGCACAGCCGATCCCTTTACTCTGACTCTACTGAAGTCAGTTATTGGACAAAAGGCGCATTTGCTGCACACTCTCATGCTGCCCTGTTTCCTTCCTCCTCTGCTCGGTGAGGGAATCTCTCCCTACTGCTCCTTATTTTTCTGTATATGCTCAGCTTGGCCTTGAAAACATTTCAGTGATTAATGTGTATAGAGTTGATTTTTTTACCCCCCAATGGAATTTTGGAAACAGGGTACAGCACAGATTCATCTGTTAAAAAGCAGAGTCCCCGAACTCAGTATTGCTCCATGAAATGGACCGATGACCACAGATTTTTGAAAAGGGGATGTCATTCTTTATGTTGAAGGTGATTACGAGGTTTGTGTGATGTTGTCTACTTGGCAATAACTAACCAGGTTCAGTGCAGAATTTTCTAGCAGTCCTCACACTGGAGCACAGGGGATCAGAATTTCTGTAACTGGCCTAGTTAGGTAAACTTTGAAAGGGTTCTGAAGGTAGTTCTGGGATATAACCAAATTGAAAATCACTGGGCATGGTTTGACTTAGAGAGTCAAACAGAGCTGATCTATTTTTAATAAATAATTTAAAAATAAGTAAATTTTTAATCGACTCCAAACTTTTCTGGGGGGTGGGGAGGGAGGTTAGGTTTGTGCTATACCCAGCCGTGTTCAGGGCTTACTCCTGGCTCTGCACTTGGAGATCACTCCTGGCAGGGGTTGAGGGACTGGCACTGGTTTTGCTTGTCTCAAAGCAGATGCCTTAACTCCTGTATTATCACTCTGACCCAATTCCCAACTTGTTTTGGTTGTCAATTGCTACATGGAAGATGACCCAAATATGCAGTTGTTTAATACAACAGCTTATATTTTCTCATGATCTGGGTTGTATGGCAATTCTTTCCAGGGTGTTAATATGGACAGAATACAGAATGAGAGGGACAGATATAGAATGACTACATTCATTTGTGGTATATAAAAAATAACATGAGATTGAAGGAAGGAAAGGCCTAGGAAAATGGATCAGGAAGATTGCTTAATGATTGGAATCTACCACAAGTATGTGCGGGAGGACATGGAGGGTAGGTAAGGCAGGGGACAAGTATGACAATACTAGTTGGAAATGATAATGCTGGATAACAACTGAGTATTGAAAGTAGGTAAAGGGATATACATAATAACCTCTCAGTATTTAACCACAATGCCCAAAAGGAGCAATAGAGAGGGAGAGATAGTGGGAGAGGGAGAGAAAGGGGGGAGAGGGAGAGGGAGAGGGGAAAAAAGTGCCTGGTGGAGGGATGGGTGTTGGACACTATATGAATGAAACACAATCATGAACAGCTTTGTAATGGGCTATCTCACAGTGATTAAAAAATTTTTAAAAAAATGGACAGAAGAGGTGGAAACTACAAATGGCTGGCAGTTCAGACTAACCTCATACTGGAAGCTCAGTTGAGGCTTCAAATTTGTGCATGATCCTTGTGACTGCTTGGATTTGCTTACAACAGGAGGCTGGATTCCAAGCGGGTTTACTTTACAGTGACAAGTCTCAATGCCCAGAGATAAATTTTTGCCAGAACTTGTAACAATGACCAAACCTAGAATTCAGACAGGTCCACGTGGATTCTGGAAGCTGTGATAATTAGTGGCACCAATTTTTAATCTGCTGCACTATCTTCATGGGTCTTTGTAACAGAGATCCTAAGAGCTATGATCCAGTGCCAGAAAACCTGTGAAAATGGGTCACTCACCACATTTTTTCTTATCTAAGGGCTTTTATTTTTCTGTCTGTCTGCTGCATTCTGCTCCTAGATAGTATCCTAATCTCCCCCCCGCCCCACGCACACACCATTTTATCACTTAAATTTTTCAAATTGACTATTCATAAGATAAACTATTGCAAAGCTGTTCATGATTGGTTTTAGTCATACAAATGGTTTAACACCCATCCTTCCACCAGTGTACATTTCCCATCACAATGTCCCTTATTTCCCTCTCACCATCTCCCAATACACCCCCCCACCCAACTCCCCAGTCTGTCGCTATGGTGGGCACTTTTCCTCTTTCTCTTCTTTTGTGCATTATGATCTGCAGTACAGGTACAAAGAGGTCACTGTGTTTGTTCAGGGCGTTCAGTATTTTGTTTTGGGAAGGTAAGGCTGATACCAAAACGTTGTCTACTTGGCAGTAACTAACTGGGTGGCAGCTTTGGGGTCTGGATGTGACTACTAAGGCTTCTGGAAGTATTGGGAGGTGGGGAGAAGGTAGCCCATCCCACCCTGTAAAAGTCTAGAGATTTCAGTCATAAAACTGGTATACCCAATTTTTCAGCAGATTATATCTTGGTGAAGGCAGTCCCAAGATGGTGGAGTCTGGCTGCTGGGAGCATGACGGCAATTTTGGATTGTGGAAGCAAGTGGTTGCTGGGGGATCTGCTTGGGCAGCATCAGGCTGACCCACCCCACTCCGATTTACCCTGTTCAGCCTTCCAGGGGTCCCAGATTATCTGCAGCTTTTGACTTCTTTCAAGATTTATTTATGAGGCTTCCTAATTATTTTTGAATCATGTGAAAGTTATGCTTACCCAGAAACCAAACAACCATTATTTTTTTTCTAATTTCTCTCTTCCTTCTACTTCTCTCCAACTAGCTAAACCTAGAATAACTTTCTGAACCCATAATGTTTGATTTGTAATATTTCCCTTCCATGTAGGCAAAGTTATAAAGCAAAGATGAACAAATTATTCTACAAGCATTTTCTTAGTGCCTATCATGTGCTGCAGCCTTTGAGCCCCCACCACGCCTCTTGTAAAAACATAAAAGGATGAAATAAATTAAAGCATCAAAAAGTTGTGTTCCATGATTATAAATACCACTACTAACCAGTGTCTAAAAAGCCAGTGTTATTTAAAATGCAAATTACCAGTTCAGGTTACTTATTTGAGAGATATTGTTGCTCACTAAGTGGATTTCCACAAATACCTTATCCTGAGTGAGGTGGTGGGGTAAGTATTGATGAATAAGGAATAGGACTCAGGTTTACACTAGCAAGAAAAATAGTATTTCAGAATGTGTGACCACAAACATAAGACAAACAATTTGATTTCAAGGAAGTAGATGCTGAACTGATTCTGAGCAAATATATGCTGTGATACAGTATGAGATCAAACTAAAGTACTCTTTAATAATATTATCCTCAACAGTTATATCATTGGAATGAGGGGGAGAAGGAACAATGGAACTGCTTTGAAGAGACAGTTCTCAAAAGGGAGTTGGCTTCTGAAGAGTTTGAAAAAGCTTTTAACACATACTCTAGGTCTTGGAGGGTTGAGGAGCAGTGTTTGTGTGGATACAATCATCTTAACTGCAGCTAGTTGTTACCTCCTACTTTTTCCTTCTGCTTCTTTTTTTTATGTCATGTCAAGTTCAGAAAAATTCTCCTTTTAGTGGTTGTTTCAGTGATTAGAAACCATACATACTTGATTGTGGCACTTGCTGGGGGTTTGATGTGCATATATGTGTTATACATGTGGCTGCAGTGCTCACAACTTTAGTTGCTATACTTGTGCACATTTGATTTGCTCAAGGTTGTTCACCTTACCATAACTCTGTGGATCTGGTGGTGCTACTAGGAACATGATTGGTGCATGTGGGGAGGTGGCAGAAATTGAACTCACATCCATATGTTTGCAAGGCAGATTGCCAATGAGCTATCCCTGGATCCCTTCTACCTTCTTGACTCATTATCCAAGTTTAGAACTGGTGCACCATGAGGGTCCTGTGACTATAGCAGTTAAGGTGAATATCATGGTTCCTACATGTTTTAAATATTTTCAATTGTTAGGGATCTTCAATAGCAATGTAGATTAGTCCTAGGATTAGTCTAGGACTAATAATTCTAGGACTACTCAAAAGTTGGCATTCTTGAAGACTGTCAGTTAATGATTCAGTTTTCTTAATTGCAAGTACAGTTTCCATATGGACTTATTGTTATTGTCTACTTAACCAAACACATCTTATCCCAACTGATATATTGATCACATTACTAAAAATACCTCTTAAGAGTGGCTGATAGAATGGCAAACACTGGTTTGATCCTGGCACCTGTATGGTCTCCCAAGCACCACCAGGAGTGATCTCAAACACTGAGCACAGCTGAGTGCGGCCCCAACTTCCCCTGAAATTAAAAAAGAAGAGGAGCTGAGGTTATAGCTCAGTGATACAACACATATTTTGCATATAAAAGGCCCTTTTCTGGTCCCCTTTACAATAAAATTAGTCTGAAAGCTTCTGATTTTTTTCCAATCTTAAGAATTAGTGTGATAGTCATTTATATTTCAGATATTATTTACATGCCTAAATTGTATAGATTATTGTTGACAGCATTTGGATTCCTTTAATATTGAGTGTACAGAACTCAGTTCCTGGGCAATCAAAAGGCTTACTTTGCAGAGAGATAAACCTACCATTGTTTGTTCTGGGTTCAAGGCCAAAGATGACTTTTTGTGAATTTAATGGCAGAATAAATCAATTTTTGATATATTTGTTTCCCTCACAAGACAAGGTTTATTGTCATTGGTAGATAGATGTAGTGATATTAGAGAGTAGTTGTTATTTTTCTCTTTCTGGAGCCTTATACAATGCCCCGTTCATAGTAATTCTCAAAAGTGCTGATTGAATTAACAGACTTTTCCAGTTGTGTCTTCCTTTTCCTCTCTTATGATCAGGTCAAACTGTGTGACTATGCTGATGTGTCTGTGTGTGCTCGTGTATATTTGCTTCAAGGTTTAGTATTTTTCCATAAGAAGATCTTCAGTCATTTCCCATTTCTAAGCTGGAAGCTATCTTTTATTCTTAAGAACTCCCATAGGCGCCTCCTCCCATCTCCCTGCACTTCTGCTTTCCTGGCATTCACACCCATGAATTGCCCCTGGGTGCCATTAAAGCATATTAACAGCCATGATCCAGACTCACAAATGAATCTTGGAAGAGAGCAACATGCTGTAGAGATGTCTTCCATCCCGCACTGATCTCATCTTGGCACCTCACAGAGAGCCAGGTGTGTTCCTTCACCTGCCCCAAAAGAACCCCAGAAGCTGCAAACCTCCAAAACGCACACTCAGGGTTGATCTTCATAGGCTTTCCCTGAGCCCCCATGCATGAGATTGAATCTGCTGAAAAACCCAAGTATGTGGGACTTGTGAATGAAATTTCCAGGCTTCTGGAGTCAAGAATGGGCCCCTCCTCCCATCTCCCTATGCTTTTGCTTTCCTGGCAGTCATGCCCACAAACTGCCTCTGAGCACCATTTAAGTTCATTAACAGTCATGATCTAGACTTACAAATGAATCTCAAAAGAGAGCAACATGCTGCAAAGATGCCTATGGACCCCCAAATCACCATACAGTGAAAAAAATTAACTCCAGTTTAAAAAAATTAACTTCAGTTCTAGCACCCTATGAAAAAATTGTAGAATTTCAGGAGCCCGTGGCCACAGCCTATGGCTGTGCAACATCTCATACAATTATGCCACTGATATGCCAAGAGTAGCACACAATATTTGATGGGCTGTAATATAGAAGACAACCAATCTTGATAAAATACACACACATATTAGCATACAAGACTCAAACTCTTAACATGTTAATGATCTCTAATACAGGGGCTTAATGGCTCCAAGATGAGATATAACAATTTTCACACACTTTCTACTAAGGAGAACTTTTTGGATAATTTTTAGTCAATTATTCATAACAAGCAATACAAAATAAATTATTTAGCATCTCCCTTTGGTGCAGGCTCAAGTGGTGGTGATAAAATTTGAAATATCAGTGATGGAAAAGCGTAATGGTGGTGGGATTGGTGTTAAAATATTGAATATAATCAATTACTGTGAACAACTCTTTGAAAACAAAATTAAAAACAAAAGCAAAAACAAAAAAATGAACTTCTATAGTGGGTTGGGGAGATATTAAGAAGAGTGGAGAAAAAAATCATAAATTTGATCCCATACATCTCATAGCTTTCTGCCTGTTCCTATTTACTTCTTTGTTTGATTTTAGTTTTTTTGTGTGTATGTCTAAACTACTTTCTTAATACAATACATCTAGTTGGACCTCAGTTAACACTGGGTTAAAGAGATAGGTGGATACCGCATGCATGAATTGCAACACGTTAATTGTGTTCCTTCAGATCCTTAATTTCTTACTGCTGTTCTGTCTGATGTTTTTAGGGAGACAAAATGCAGGCTATTCAATACCAATGAATGCTATTTATTTAGAATATTTTACCTAAATTCTTCTCAAGTTTTCTACTCTGTTGAGCTGAGATAAAATAGAAACCTCAAGAAATTTCTTCACCTCAAAATTGCCTGAAGATGAATACAGAATAGGTCAAAAGCAGTCTCTCTCCATGTTCTCATCTTATTCTGGCCCCATTTTAGTCTCTTAGTCTTAGCCAAGGGAAAGAAGCAATCTCTCTCAATAGTGAACTTACCTTATTGTTGATGACAAAAACTCCAAACTTGGGAAGAGGTATTTTGCCTTCTTCAGACCTAAGTGCACGTGTGTACATTGTGATGTGAAAAGTGGCACTGTACATTTCTAGTATTAGCTTATAATTTATAGTTTTCAAAGAATAACATGTAATCTTTAAGTGTACATATACACATGTAAAAATCATAATAACTCCTGTGAATCATTGCCTGGGCTATCCATTGTCCAATCTGATTTTTAGTAAAATAAATATTCTTCAGAGTAAAAACTGTCATCTGTTTTATCATAGAGTGGACATGTGGGAATATTGTGGTGCCTTGAAGCTTTTTAACTGAAGGAGACTTTGGACCAAATCTATTCCTAGGGCATTCATGTGTAGATCCTATATATGTGGCTCATACTGAGCAACCTGTTTACAATTTCTTTGTAAAAAGCATATGGCAGCCAGTTGTCTTTTGCTCTTTTCAGTTGGAAAGACACATGGCAACAGGCTCCCTAGATTTACAGATGTGGGTTAACTAAAATTGTAATGTAAAATATGCTGTGTTTTTTCATATATACTGTTGTTGTTCTACTTATCACTAGTACTGGCTTTTAAATTTTCCACTCAGACTAAAATTGCTATTAATATATATTATTCAGAAGAAAATTCTTACAAGGTTCCTGTTTTATAAAATTTCAATGTAAAATTTATTGAAATTGTTAGGAGAA
The DNA here is from genome assembly GCF_027595985.1 of Sorex araneus. Taxonomy (NCBI): domain Eukaryota; kingdom Metazoa; phylum Chordata; class Mammalia; order Eulipotyphla; family Soricidae; genus Sorex; species Sorex araneus. The sequence continues at coordinate 45,741,330 of NC_073304.1, forward strand.
CTGTGTTTTAGGGCATTAAAAGGAGTTGTTTTGTAAGGAAACCTTAATTGAGAAATTTATTTACTTAATGAGTGGCTAATTAGCTGAGAACTTAACTATCTCAGGAAACACTACCAGTTACTAATTATATGCTGTTGATATCAAGTTAACTATTTTAGAACTAATATCTGGGTACTTGGTCAATCAAAAGTTGGCAGTCTTGAAGAATGTCAGCTAGTGGTTTAGGCTTCCTAATGGCCGGTATCCAGATAGACTAATTGCTATTCTGTAACTCGTCAAACACTTCTTTACCTGACTCATATATCACCTTTCTTAAAAAAAAAATCTTTTAAGTTGCTGATTTACTTTTAAAAAGATAGTAACATATATTGTGCTTTCTAAAACAATGGTCAAATCATAGAATCTGGTTAAGAGCCTCCTATTTTATTGCTCCATTTTTGGAAAAACGAGAAAATCTAATAGCAAAGAGATTGTGAAACTTGCATTCTTATAGGCTTAGGTTTTCTTGGTGAAATAAAAGGTAAACAAGTTAGGGTCTATATAATAATAATTAAACTCTGTCTCAAAGATTAGCAACATGTTTTTTTATCATGAATAAGCCAAATATAAAAATAGTATTTTGAGTATGCAGAATATTATTTTGAATAGTTGAGCACTAAAGAATACAAAATGAGTAATCACTGTGAAGGCAATTAGTGTTTGAAGGTACCTATTAACACATTAACTATGTTAAGTAGATACCATTTCTGCTCTCTAAATTCTGTTTATCTAAAATAAACAATGAAGTTGCCAGAAAACAATGTAATAGAAACAGCAGCAGTTTGAAGAGTGTATCCAGAATGGAAATAAGCATAATTTGTAGACTATTGAATTAAACTCTTTTGCATAGGTTCTATGCCTTATGCTTATGTATATTAATTTTGCTGAAACTATTTGAGTTTCATCAGTGAAATCTCCCTCTTCATTCTTTACTCATGTGGAACTTTTTTTCTTCCTGCTGACATTTGCCACTTGGAGTGGAATCAAGTCTGGTCTATTAAAGAAGGAGAATACCTGATTTTTATCTCATTTCAATTTTTCAGAACTACAAAAAGGTTAGCAAAAGACAGTAACCTGAAGTGTGGTGTCAGAATTCATTAATTCATCTAGGGTGAACCAGCTTTCTGATAATAATCCATGTTGGCTCTACCAGAAAACAATGTGATCATTCTGCAGAACACTGGGAAATGATCCAGTGGTCTGGCTGACTTCCAGGGCAATCCTTCAAAGCCAAAACTTGGTTCTCCTTATCATTCTGGTGATATGGAACACCCAGATTCTAGGGTGCAAAGAAGGTGATGGATGAATGAATGAGCTCCATGGAAAAAGGAATGGAGGAAACCATTTTTTGGGTAACCCTTCCTTATCCCTTAAAAGGAGGACGTACTTACTACTGGAGATTGGTCTGTCTGTTTTATAATGAAATTCCATTCTGGAACATCTAAATAGGCTTACATTATTTATAGGTGATTAAAAGGGAGTTTATACCATTTCTAGGTAGTGATTTTGTTTACTTGGCATTGGCTTTGCAGAGCATTTGACTGTCTTTAGGGCCAGAGTTCTCTTTTTCCTTTCTGATGGAAAAGTTTGCCTATTATGTACTCTTGGCCTCATTGACTCACCTTCATTTTGTTTTGTTTTGTTTTGGGGCCACACCCAGTACTGCTTGGATGGTGGTGGGGGTGAGGGGAGCAGGGGATTCTCTTGGCTCTGTGCTCAGAGATGACTCCAGGTGGAGCTGGGTTGGGGTTAGGAGCATGTGGTACTGGGGATTGAATCCACAAAGCAATCTCTAACCCTGATTGACTCATCTTGCATTTTCACCTTGTTCCTTATGCCTTGGTCACTTGAACATTCTTTCTGTTGTTTGAACAATCCAAGTTAGTTTTTCACCTTAGGTTCTTGGTACATGCAATATCTTCTTTCTAGAAAAGTCTACTCTGGTTGTACAAAAGTGGCCTTTCCTTGGCATATTTGCCTCTGTTCACTAATCACCCACTAACATAATATAATATTTTCTGCCTATCACCCACTCTATATAGCTTCCTCCGCATCTTCTAGCAGCATTTTATACCATAATACCTTTTTGAAAAATCCCTCCTGAAAATTAACTTACTACCTCTTTCATTACCTGTTAATTGGCTAACTTTACAAACCAACGACACCTGTATTACATTCTTCTCTCCACAGGGCCAAGAAAAGTGAGTGACATAAGGATAATGTTGGAGGATTTTTGAGCACTTATGTGGTGGTGAATGTGTAGTAACTTGATACATTAAAAAAATTAGCCAGAAAGATAATATAGGAGATGAGGCATTTGCCTTGCATGTGGCTGACCCCACTTGATATCTGGCACCTCACATAGTCCCCTGAGCAGTGCAGGAGAGATTCCTGAGAACAGAATTAGGAGTGAGCCTTGAACACAGCTAGTGCTGTTAAATATGGCTCAAACTACCTCCACCGCCCCCCCCAAAAAAAACCAGCTCACAACCATAATTTGTAATGCTTTTGTAACCATATTATTACTAACCTTAAAAATTAAAAATTGAAAAAAATGAGTGGTGTAGGTATAGAGTGGTACTCAATAAATATCATACAAAAATGGAATTTGGGGATATTTGTAACTCTGTATCATGGTAGTTTAATAAAAAATTTTTAAATGGGATTTAATTTTATTTTTACTCAACTTTATTGACTCATCTTAGACTTATAATATGGTACAAGGCTATGTCAGAAATGGTATTGCTGGGTCATTAGAAACTCAATTTCTCATTTTTCAGCAGAAATTTCATCAGCACTTCTATGTTTATTTCAGCACTATTAACAATAGCCAGAACCTGCAAATAATCCTAATACCCGAGAACAGACAACTAGATGAAGAAATTATGGTACATCTGTACAGTGGAATACTGTGCAGCCACCAGGAAAAATGAAGTCATGAAATTTGCTTATAAGTGGATGGAAATGAGGAGTATCATGCTGAGCAAAATGACTCATAAGGAGAGGGACAGACATATAATGATAGCACTCATTTGTGGGATATAAAAAACATAGTATGAGTATATTACCCAGGACAGGAGAAACTCTGAACAAGGAGGACTGTCCCACAATTAGAAGCTTCCCTCAAGAGGTGTGGTGAAGAGGACAGTAGGATAGAGAAGGTACCACTATAACAATGATAATTGGAAATGATCTCTCTGGCCAAGAATGCTGAAAGTAGGTTAAGGGATATACAAATACCTTTCAGTATTTGTACTGCAAACCATAATGCCCAAAGGGAGGGGAGGGAGAGGGACAGGGAGACGGACAGGGACAGGAAGAAAGAGAGAGAAGTGCCTGCCATAGAGGCAGACTGGGGGTGGGGGTGGGATAGAACAAGGGAAAGTGGGAACATTGATGGTGTGAAAATGTACACTGGTGGAAGGATGGGTTTTGGAACATTATATATCTAAACCCAATCATGAAGAACTTTGTAACTGTGTATATCATGGTGGTTTAATGAAATATATATTTTTAATTGGGATTTACTTTTACTCAACTTTATTGACTCATCATAGATTTATAATGTGATACATAGCTACGCCAGATTTTAGATTCATCTCCAGCTCACAGACTTTACCCTCTTCTGAGAAAACTTCTTCTATGTAGCTGGAGGTTAACAAGATTTCCAGATTAAAATATTGGTGGTATAACAAGTAAAATAATATACTGGATGACTTTTCAAAATGTTGAGGGTGGTTGTGGAAAAGATAGGAAAGGGATAGAGAAATAAAAATGCATTCAATTATGTATTAAGTACTGGGGATAGTCTTGGTTCCACCTTTGGGGCTGGTTTAGTACAGATGTTTGTTGGAATAAAAATTGCTTTATTTATTCGCAAGCTGTTTGATTTTTTTCTTTTATCATGAGTGGGCCTTTTGTGTTGGGAAGGAACTGTGAGACTTCCTGCTTACTTCTACATAGACATCTGTTAGTCAAACAGACATTTCTCCATAGACTTCAAATGACTACTTTCTTCTTGGATGAACGGAAATATGTTCACTATAAGAGGGCCAAGGAGAAAAAAAAATATTTCCATCGGATATCCTTATAAGGAAAACATGAGACATGTGCTTATAATGTGCAAACAGCTATTTACTCTGAAAAAGAATTATTAACATGTATTAACTTTGATAAAAATAAAAACTAAATCATTTCCATTGATATAAACCATTTGTTTTTCAACTGGGATATTCCTAAACTTCAATTATAAAATTAATGACAGATGTATGAAAGTACTATATCTGGCTTCCACATGCATTCACTCAAGTCAACCCTTTTATTGCCTATTTTTAAACTTAAAAAAAAATATATAAATTAATATAAAAATAATATAGATAAATATAATATAAATAGCAAATTATTGATATAGAAATATATATTAAATTACTGAAGTATTTAAAAATAATAAATTATTTTTACCTGTGTTATTTTATAATAATTTAGATAACTCAATCTGAGCTTTTTATCTCTTAATTTTCCCACTTGTTCATCTTATTTCTGCCAAAAAAATACTTCATTTTTCTATAGACACTAAGGCTGAGGGCATGTAGTAGCCTTCGTAAAAAAAAAAATGATGGGGATTGTTTCTTTCCATATCATATTTTCATACACAATGAAATTTCCTCTATGCTTGCAGAGCAGAATAATTGCACTACTTAAAACTATATTCATACTTTTTTTTTTCTTTTTGGGTCACATATGGCGATGCACAGGGGTTACTCCTGGCTCTGCACTTAGGAATTACTCCTGGCAGTGCTCAGAGGACCATATGGGATGCTGGGAATTGAACCTGGGTGGGCTGCATGCAAAGCAAATGCCTATCCGCTGTGCTATCACTCCAGTCCCTCATACTTGGCTTTTTTAAAGCTATTTTTACATGTTAGAAAAATCCATAAACTACCATAAAATATATGAAATATCTTTCAAATATCTCTTTGTTCATCATATTAATAAGACTCCTGGTTTAGAAAGTGCCTTTACACTAACTGAAGGAAGAAAAATGTTGATGTTGCAAAGGCAGCAGGAGCACTGCCATTTTGTCTGCTGGTGCCCAACAAAAGACAGCATTAAATCATGTCCAGAAAGAACTGTACAAAACTTAACACATACAAGGCAATTTGGAGATTTGCGTTTTGTGTGTTGAGAAGATATTTTTTAAGAAATTTAGATTATTTAGGATAGAAATGCATCATCTGTGTAAGCATGAAAATGAAAATTTAGCCATCAGTCAGTCAATATAGCCTGTGCCCCTTTGACATTATATACAAAGTTTGGTGAATATGTATGTTTAGTTCTCATTGTTGGGTATGGGAGTATGCAGAAGCTTTTGTTAAAATCTCAAAAAAACAAAAAACAACAACAAAAAAAGCTGTTAGCCGTCTTTCCCTGAGCAAGGGATCATAGCAACAGAATTAGACCAACATGTCACAATCTCTGTTCATGGAATTTCATGGACTGTGTGATAGCATTAAGCCCTCATGTACTCACATTAGCTTGTGAAATGTTTTAAATTCATCTTACCTACTGAAGATTCATAGAACATTGACCCATTAAATGTTATAAAATATTATGTTTTTGTTTTATTTAAACTAATGTTTGACAGTGAATAACTGTGGAGTGTTAGTATAGAGTTTTTGTCTCAAAGTTTTAGAAATATTGAACTAGACTGTGTTGCCCAGATTTCCTGCATTTTATTCTTAATAATTTTACTTGAGGTCTATTGTTAGTGAATTTTTTCCCTTGTGTACTTTAATAATGTTATTTGATTAGTTAGGAAAACATGTACAGTTTGAAGGTTGAGAGACCACTTTGTTATAGGTCTTCATGTAAGTACAAGGCCTCCAAATAATCCTATATTGATACTTAAATTATTCATGATTTTGAAATTCCTTCCTTTATAAGACATCTAACTATAGCCAACACACCATTTCCAGGTACAATTGATCAATTGTACCTTTTTTTTTTTGCCTGGAGATGTATGTCTTGTTAAAATGATAGCCCAGGCAGCGTTGGTGGTATAGTGGTGAGAATAGCTGCCTTCCAAAATAATAGCCCACCTGCACGTGAAGGAAGGTGGTAGCATCAGATTTTGAAGTCTCCTCTTAAAGATCATCAGTAGTATCTTCCATTGTTCCATTTAGATTGGGATCTTTATGTCTCCGCTTTTATGTTAGGTTTTTTCTTCACTGAGCCTCACCAAGTCAGTCTGCCCACCCAAACTGCTTTGCAAGGTGATTGGAACATTTCTTTGCAAGTGTGCATCCTTTTCAGGTTCTTTTTCAGGAAAATTCACAACATGCACATTTTCCATCTGGTGTTTGTTTACACAGCCACGTGTTCTCTGAGAATGAGCCCACCCACCCAAAACTGGATGTATAAAGCAATTTTTGCACTACTTAACCTTACCCAGGCCACAGTTGATGGACTGTGGGTGGGTGGACATCTGACCCCAGTTGGGTTGTGTTAATCGTACCTACTCTTTTCTTGAAATAGGGGTTTGTATGTTTTGGAGTTATGGAATACTTGAAGAGGCCAAGAAAAGGGGTCAGGGGAGGATGAAGGAGAGGGAGATAAAAAATGTGGGGAAGAGGGCAGAAAAGAGAGAGGGAAAGAGACAAAGAGAGAGAGATGGAGGGAGAGAGGGCAGGAGAGGGGGGAGGGAGGCAGACAAATACACAGAATAGTGATGTTTACTTTTTGTTTTTTGGGAGGCTTCATCGGATATCCTGTCTTCAGGCTCACTGAAATACTCCTGAGTTTTTGTAATGAATTCTCGCTTTTATTGCTTGAGCTAATTTGAGTAGATTTCTATTGTTTATAATGGAAAGATTCTTAACAAAAAGAAGCTTAAGGATTTTGGAAGAAAGTGAACAGCCTCCAGGGAAGAATTGGATTATTGCGGAGTTCTCCTAACCATTTTCTTTCTTTTCATTTCATGTCTTACCCTACTCTAATAATTAATTTTTCCTAACCTCATGACTGTTTATATTCTTCCTTTTCCTATAATACTATTTCTTATATTTTCAGTTTATTTAACAACAACGTTTTTTTTTTAAGGATGCACTACAGTTGTTCCTCTTTTCTGAAGCTGTTCATGAGTATTCAATAAATACTTATTGAAAAAGGTAGTCGATTTGATTTGAGATTAACAAAATAGTTCCACAAATAAAGACAAAATTACCAGATTTTAAAAATTAGATGAGAAGGGGTATTGGTAACTCAATAATGTTGAGTTCATGGGGAATTATTATACAATTATGCTGATGTTACTATTCTCTATTTTCATTCAAGCCAATGAGTTAGAGCTTGAATTAAGAATAATTTGGGGTCACAGAAAGAATTATACAAGCTCTGTGAGACTGACTTCTCAAGAAGTTTTTGAACTCTAGAAATTTGTAATAAACTGCTTTCTTGGACCCCTCTCCCCCCCTTTTTTTGTCTTTTGGGTCACACCCAGCGATGCTCAGGGGTTTCTCCTGGCTTTGCAATCAAGAATTACTTTTGGCAGTGCTTGGTGGACCATATGGAATGCCAAGGATGCAAGAGAAACACGCGACCCTCTGTACTACTGCTCTGGCCCCTCTTGAATACTTTTGAAGCAGTAACATCCTAGGGCCCTTTCCATTTTTGAACTTTCCTCTTTAGCATTTCGTATATCATATGCATATATGAGTTACACATAAATGTATAAATATGTATTTAATGTAAGATATTCAGTAAAGTTATTGAAATGAGGAAATGAGCTGTCATCCCAGAAATTTAACTCTACACAAACAACAAGACAACAGTTTTTTTAGAGGAAATGATTTATCTGGAAATTGACAGAGAAACCAAATATAACCTGTTGCCTACAGATAGGCATATAATTCTTTGATTTCAAGAGTTAGGCAATTGAAGTTATTTTAGAGTTGATATAGGGACAAGAAGGCCTTATGGGTATATGCATGAGCCACTAAAAACAGCCACCACATTCCTAAATAATTGTGCTCCTTGGCTAGGGAGCTAACATTCCAAAATCCCCAGAACACATCTCCACCATCGGCCAGGAAGCTAGTCTGCTATCCTCAGTGGTGGTATCATGTCCTGAATATTTGAAAGGGGGAATGATTACCTGTTTATCTTTCTAGCTCATTTGGGGCTACTGGCTCAGTGCAGAGAACAGCCAGCCCACCTGAGGATTAGCAAGAATCTATTGCTGTTGCCAGATCTCTCAAGAGAGTAATACAGAAGGAAATGAAAGCTCACTTCCATCCATGAGTTAAGAGATGCTTTATCGATACAAGAGGAAAATGCCAACAGTGAAACTCCTTGAAGTGTGAAGTGTGAAGTGGTGCAGACCCAGAGTTGCGGGAAAATTTCCAGCGGACAAGAAAGCACCAGCATCCCTGCACATTGCATTCAAGTCCGTGCTGGAAGAAGGATGCCAAAAACCTTTGGGATCCATCGCAGTCCATTTCTGTTTATTTGGGTATTGAAATTGAACTGTGCTTTAATTGAATTCTCAATGCTAAATATTCTGTCATGAGATGAGCAATAAATTCAAACAGTTAGACCAACAGACTGATTTTATTTTCTTGAGAATGAAGGTTCCCCCCTTCACCCATTCAACTGGTAATTATGTTTAAGTGTTTAAACTTAATCCTGACAGAATGACCAGAATACACTTGCGCAATTTATATGTGAATTGGTATAGAACATGATTACAAAATTGTTTGTATTCATTATTTACAAAATAAGTCTTATTCCATTTAGTCTATAGTTCATGAGTACTCTGCTCTGAGCAATGATGCCAACTTTCTAAGAATGATATTCATGATGACTAAGTGTTCTGACTTTGGAATTCTCTGCAAACCCCGCTCAGATTCTACAGATCTTCCCAGCCTCTCTCTATGAACCTATCCACCAGCCTTTCTCCTTGCATTTGCAATTTGGCATTTACCACTGTCGTTTAAGGATTATTTGTTCTATTGCCTAGTTGAACAAGATAAGAATTTCTACCATTTCCAGTGAGAAACTTTGGCTTTTGTTGTATATAGAAGCATGATTTTTTTTCTTTTTGGGTCACACCTGGCGATGCACAGGGGTTACTCCTGGCTCTGCACTCAGGAATTGCTCCTGGTGGTGCTCAGGGTACCATATGGGAGAAGCATGACTTTTATGCCTCTTTTGTTAGGGTTTTATTTAGTTTTGTCCACAAATATATTAGAAGTGCAGTTTGGCTTTTCAGGTAAATCAAGTGCGTGAAATTAAATACGAAAGGAGAGGTTTTTCCTCCCAAACAGCAAGAATGCGTCTGCCAATTGAAACAAAAAATATCCAGTCAGAGAGTGGTTTGTCAAGAGAAAGTGAGGAAGAGTAAGGAAAAATAGGAAAGTTAAGGAGGACTGAATTTGAAAGATGATGTGTAATTGTATTCACTGCACAATAGTAGGAAAGATAAAGATATTTACTGTTTTTTGTTTTATTTTACTTTTTTTGGTTTGAAATTAAGACTTCTTATGAATATATCTCATGGCTTGTCAGCCTCTTGTATAAAGATAAGTCCTATCCCCAGCCTGAAGAAACAAGAGCGAACAGCAGGAGAGGAGTAGGTGATTTTCACTGTTGTCCGATTGCTGGTTTCTTGGTTCTTTAAAGGGACTCTCTTTCACTGTTGGTGGGAATGCCGACTGGTCCAGCCTATCTGGAAAACAATATGGACAGTCCTTCAAACACTAGAAATTGAGCTTCCATTCTGGGAATATATCCCGAGGATGTGAAAAAGCACAGTAAAAATGACATCTGTACCTATATGTTCATTGCAGCACTGTTCACAATAGCCAAAATCTGGAAACAACCCAAGTGCCCTAGAACAGATGACTGGTGAAAGAAACTTTGGTACATCTACACAATGGAATACTATGCAACTGTTAGGAGAGATGAATTCATGACATTTGCTTATAAATGGATAGACATGGAGAGTATCATGCGAAGTGAAATGAGTCAGAAAGAGAGGGACAGACATAGAAGGACTGCACTCATTTGTGGAGTATAGAATAACAACACTTGAGGCTGACACCCAAGGACAGTAGATACAAGGACCAGGAGGATTGCCCCATAGCTGGAAGCCTGCTTCATGAGCAGAGGGGAGAAGGCAGATGGAATAGAGAAGGGGTCACGAAGAAAATGATGGCTGGAGGAATCAGTTGGGATGGGAGATGTATGCCAAAAGTAGATAATGGACCAAACATGATGGCCTCTCAGTGTCTGTGTTGCAAGCCATGATGCCCAAAAGTAGAGAGAGAGTATGGGGAATATTGTCTGCCATGGAGGCAGGGAGAGGGTGGGAAAGGGCAGGTATACTGGCGATATTGGTGGTGGGGAATTTGCACTGGTGAAGGGATGGGTGTTTGATCATTGTGTGATTGTAACCCAAACATGAAAGCTTGTAACTATCTCATGATGATTCAATAAAATTAAAGATATAAATAAATACTTTTGGACCCGGCTGTGGAAGGAGCATGATGGAGGGGCCCGAGGGAGCGCCCTCAGACCCCAAGCAGCCCACTGAACTAATTCCGGCATGGGACCAGAGACCCCACGGCGTGCTGAAGCTGTGGGACCCGGGCATCCCCCAATTCTTTTAACCTGTCTCTCTCTCAACTCCTCCCTCCTGAGCACAGCGCAGGGGCCGCGGTTTTCCTGAGCGCAAAACGGAGACGCCGATCCAGCCAAAACAGGACGTGAGCGTGCTTGCGGGAATCCCCAAGGGGCGGGGGCGGCGACCCCCGCCCACCGCAGTTAGATACTTAAACCCACCTCCCCCACGTGTGCTTCCTTTTGGACCCGGCTGTGGAAGGAGCATGATGGAGGGGCCCGAGGGAGCGCCCTCGGACCCCAAGCAGCCCACTGAACTAATTCCGGCATGGGACCAGAGACCCCACGGCGTGCTGAAGCTGTGGGACCCGGGCATCCCCCAATTCTTTTAACCTGTCTCTCTCTCAACTCCTCCCTCCTGAGCACAGCGCAGGGGCCGCGGTTTTCCTGAGCGCAAAACGGAGACGCCGAGCCTCTCTCTAGGTTTCTCCATCTTATGAGCACCATAAAAGGGTAAAAGTTTGTAGTGATGTTATTTCTGGTTGTACTTTCCCTGGACTTTATACAGAAACCCAAAACCGCGCGGCCACTGCCGCGGCCGCGCGACTTAATGTCATCTTAGTATGAGCAATATGTAATGGTTCCTTTCTAATGGGGCGGACTTTTTTGGGAGATCCTAATAGTAAGTCTGTTGCTGAAATATTGAAGGCAATCAAAGTGGTAGCCATCTCACTAGACTGAACTAAGCTATATCCCCACGCCGGCTGAGAAGAAATTTTCTTCTTTCTCGGGAAGAAACGCGGTGTGTCATCAACTACAGTGTGATGTCCATTAAGCAAACAGACCTGGTGGCGTGGGAATGGGATATAAGGGGAAAAATTATGTACAAGGAACAGCGGGACGCTGGTGGAATCTCGAGCCGGAGCCGATACCAGCGCAAGACCTTCGGTTCCAGAGACTGCTTGCAGATACTCTACAAGTCTATCAACTAAGCCAGAGCCCCACGCCTGCTGATGACGGGAAATAACCATCCTTTTCGGTTCTTTTTTCCTTTGTCAGGCAACGTGGAGATTACTAAAACAGGCGTGAACTCGGTGGCGCGGGGCAAGGGGGAAAAAGAAAAACTATGTAACAAACAGCGGGACTTAATATCTCTATATTCTTAGCAATGGAGAACTATCAAATGCCTCCTTGGCAATAGGACTGCTTTTCTTTTTTGGGGGAAACCCCAACAACGGTAGTGAGTTGTGTGTTGAAACATGGAATGTAATCGAAATAAGGCGTAAACGAAGTGAAACATATCATGTGCAAGGGTTGGGACTGGGGAGGTGGGAGGGGGCGGCAGGTATACTGGGGGGGTTGGTGATGGAAGATGGGCACTGGTGAAGTGAAGGGTGTTTGAGAACTGTATAACCGACATAATCCTGAGAACTATGTAACCCTCCACATGGTGATTCAATAAAATTAAAAAAAAAGATATAAATAAATAAATAAATTAAATGGGTAGGATACTGTGGTTATTTTCATTGAGGCAAATTGAAAAACAAAATGCTTGCAACTCGCATAATTCCAAGTCATGTGAAGGAAGACAGAACATTTTATTTGTAATTATGTCCTGAGATCCTAGTACAGTGCCAGTCCCATAGCTTTTTCTTAGTATGTATTTATGTAAAATTGTTATTCAAATCAATACTCTAAAGTCCACTAGCACTTCCATATTAAATATCTTGTAACAATTTTTATTGCTTGTTACTAGCAGGTTATTTGCTAGATTTAGTTCTATATGTGAATACATGATGTTTGTATTGGTTTTAAATATATATATTTCTGAGAGTTAATCATCTAGGAGAATTTAATAAACAATTGCCTTGTCACATCAAATATCCTCTTCACTTCAAAATGTTTTTAATAATATTCCTTTTGAAATGAGAATCTAATCTGTTGTTCCCTATGATTGTAAAAGTTCAATATATAAAATCTAGTTATATGTGGCCACACTTTTGTGCGGCTGCTTTGCTGCTGATCAACCAGAATCCAGAGGCCAACTAGACTACTTTTGGTTCCAGACAGAAACTGCTTGCAGCCATGTCTCTAGACTGTGAACTAAGCCATAGCCCCATGCTGGCCGAGGACGGGAAATATTCTCCTTGCTCGGTTTTCTCTTCCCTTGTGGTGTCAGCCATATTATGAGGACTATTAAGCAGGCACAAACTTGGTTGGCGCAGGAAGGAGGAAAAAAAAAGTTATGTACTTGGAACAGCGGGACTTCATATCCCTTCATTCTCAGCAATGGAAAACTAACTATCTAATGCTTCCTTGGCAGTAGGGCTGTCTTTTTTTGGGGAAAACTCCAACAACAATAGTGCGTTTTGTGTTGAAATATGGAATGTAATCAAGGTAAAGAGAAAATGCAGGCAGGGGTGGGGGGCAGGGGTTGGGAGATATACTGGGGTTTTTGGTGGTGGAATATGGGCACTGGTGAAGGGATGGGTGTTTGAGTATTGTATAACTGAGACATAAGCCTGAGAACTTTCTAACTTTCCACATGGTGATTCAATAAAAAAAAAATCTAGTTATATGAAGTAATGTTTGAATATTTTTGAAGTGCTTGGTTAAAGACCTTTGGTATTCCTTTTCATATTTTAATAACTTTTATAAATTTATTTTTATATCAATTGTGAGAACTGAAATAATCCTTTTAATTTCTCATCATATTAGAATGTGCAGACTTCCACAGTACAGAATTCAAACATTGTTTTTTAAACAGATTTTATAGATAGTAGAAATCTATAAATTTACCTCATGACTAAATGGGTAAAAGAGTATTAAACAATTCAGAGAATGAATTGATTGACTCCTCAGTACTTTTAAAAGACAAGGAGAGTTTTTCAGCCACTAAATATATAAAAGGCAGGGGGAAAAACACTGCTCCTTTCAAGTCTCAGTAACTTCTAAAGCTGAGTCCAGCTTACTTTTGTTAATTATCAGTTTCAGTAAGTACCAAGAAGTAATAATATTAAGCACCAAAGACAACCTGGATATGTTTAGCAAAGTATTTCCTAAAAGGAAAGTTGAATGAAAAATTTAAGTGCATATTAAGCCTCAAATGAAATCCATAAGGCTTGGCCAATGCTTCTGCTCACTTTTACTCATAACTCTTACAATTAATGTCATTTAGTTCTGAGTGTGGGCCTAATTGCTGGAGATACAGATTTGCAAAGGGGGGTTAACTTCAGGAATGAAACACATAAATAAGGTAGAGCTCCCCAGTATTCTTTGGCTATACAACTTCAGTGCAAACAAATCTTACAAAAGGAACAAGATTTTTCTTTCAAAAGATAAATTATCTGAAAACTGTACCCAGGCTCACAGAGTAAGACCACTATATGCCAATATTGCCAAGCAAATTTTAAACAGAATTCCAAAATGCCCTAGAAGGTTCAGGTGGAAGCCATAGTATTCAGCTGTGATTAGAAAATAAAGGCTTGGACCTTCATTAAATTTTGCACTTTCCTGGAAGATATGTAGCTACATGTACTCCAGGCAAAAAAAATGAACCTCTTAAGTCAGGTTTTTATAATTTGTTCCAATGCTTGCAATTACTGACTTATTTACTTAGAAAATATTCCTCTTTGAACTAGTTTTTTTTTTCTTGAGCAAAGGTCAGAAACCAGTCATCCAGTCATGCTACTGTTATTATTTTTTTTTCCTTAACGAGGTAGTTTGGTTATGTGGAGTGTTTCTTGATGCTTACATTTAAAATACCCTTTTCTACCTGTTGTGCTTCAATTGAGAAATGAGTCATATATGGGACTCCTGATTTCCTGTGATTGCTTTCCCACAGAATAGCCACAAAAGCCTACTCTGCAGGCTTGGAGTATGGTTGTGGTAGCCTTTCTCCACATGACCAGCTACCTCCCAAATAGCAGAAGCTAGCATTTTTTAAAAAAATAATTGGCAGCCAAACGGTACAGTGACATGCATTCTGATACGGTATTTGATGCCAAGAATTCCTTACTTTCCCACTAATGGGATTTGTAGGAGTCCTTTCCTAACCTCATCCTCTCCACTTCCATCCCATCTTTGCCTTAGCCCACTTTGAGCACTTACTAGGTTGAGACTGAGAGTCAGAACTTAAGTCTATTTCTTTTGAGCACATTAGCACTGCAAAATGACATTCCCAAGAGGTGGTTTGGGAATAAAAGTTCTTGTAATACTGAAATTAGTTTTTCCCCCATAATTTATTTATTTCTTCTACCACCCTAGTCCAGACTTGCTAATTCCTCAGCATTACAACTTGCCTGTTATGGGTGATCATAAATTTCCATCGAAGTAAGGGTCTGTGCATCTGAAGCACAGTGATGTTGTTTGTCCAAGATATTTGGAGATGGAGCCAAGTGCATAACAAAACATGGTTTACGGCCTCCATTTGGCATTGATTTGTGCTACAAAGCTCACCCTATCATCCTAGAACATTTTGCATTTTTAATGAGTGAAAATATTTTCAATAGAGTTCTTAAAGTTCACAATGTTTAATTTTTGGACATCAACGCCTTTAAAAATAGAGCAATTTTGTAACTTTCTCATTGTTTAAAGTTTTGCTTTTAAATGGACCATCCAAGGTGATCTTTCCAAGGAGTGTTCTTTAATAAAGTCATGGGTGGCGTGCTTCTGGGAGATGAGAAGCAGTCTGAAGCAGGGGCCCTGTTGTCACAAATTCACATTTACACGAAAGTAGTGGCTAGAAAGTGTTACTGGCTTGTGTCCAGAATTTATTTATTTTTTTGTTTTTGGGTCACACCAGGCAATGCACAGGGGCCACTCTTGGCTCATGCACTCAGGAATTACTCCTGGCGGTGCTCGGGGGACCATATGGGATGCTGGGAATCAAACCCGGGTCAGCCGCGTGCAAGGCAAACGCCCTACCTGCTGTGCTATTGCTCCAGCCCCGTGTCCAGAATTTCTTAATCTCACTGGAATCCCAAAATGGTTGGAGAGAAAATGAACAAAAATGCCTTTCTCTCAGGCAGAGCTGTACTCAAATGTACTCAATAGACAGCAGACTCATCATGTCCCAAAGAGAGGGGGATAAGGTTTCAGAAATCCACTGTAGATGAAGTAGAATAACAAAACCAATTTTAAAACTCATTTCTCAGACAAGAATGGATATTCTGCTACCAACAGACTAAAATGGGTGAAACAAAGGGGAAACAAGAAGGGTCTGTCAGCCTCTAGAAGGTTCATGTCCATCACAGTGTTGAATGCCTTAATGTAGATCCTTCTTTTGATAGAAAATAAAATATAATAAAAGAACAAAACAGTTTGGTAGGCTTAGCACAAGTGTTATGTTAGTCCTCTTCACAGTAAAAAGCACATTGGTAGCTGATGCCAGGCCAAATTTCTCACTGGCTTATCTATCAGAAGTCCCTGGAGGGATATAGTACAAAAACAATGAAATGAACATCTCACTAAGAATACTCTATCAGCTAGATTATCATTCAGATTTGTAGGGAAAAAACAGCTTTATTGGATAGGCAACAGCTTAGTGAGTTCATAGCCTTAAAACCAGTTTTGCAAGTAGCACTGAAAGAACTTCTTTAGTTTAGAAGGTAAGAGAAGCTTCCCAACATGTGGTATTGAGTATGACACTCACTAATGGTGCATATGGTTGTCTTCTTCTAGATGAAGAAAGGTTTGTTTATTCCTATCGTGCTTGGGGATTTTATTTATTTTCAATAATTTCAAATAATTTGGAGGAAACCTGGGGACATTGGGTGGAAGGATGGGGCCACTTGTAGTAGGACTGATATTGGAACACTGTATGCCTAAAACAACTCTCAAAAAGAAGATCCTGGCTATACCCTGAAGTTTGTAATTTAACAGGTTTAGGATGTGTGTGTGTGTGTGTGTGTGTGTGTGTGTGTGTGTGTGTGTTGATGGGGACCTCCCAGCATATTACTTGGTGGTATGATTCTGTTTGTGCATTATCTGTCACTTAGAGAATCATTCATTATTTTAGCAGAAAAATCAAGTTTGAGACCTAAAGGAGATGGAAGAAAGCACCTGAGCTAAAATAACATGATAATTTATATGTATCATAATGATTGTCATGAAAACTCCAATAGAGACGTGATATTTTTTTGATAATTCAGAAAGCACTCTATACATTTTAAAATCTTTGAAAATAAGCATAGGATTTCCTCTTCCCAGAAAGAAGTTTGGGGGATGTGTTGTTTTTTAATCATACTATGGCTAGCTTAATTTTATTAATATGTTTTCATTTTGCTTAGGGAAAGCAAAGTGTTGTTTGCCCTAAGAAGCATCTGTTGTCCTGTTCTCTAATAATGGATTTACTCAGCTTCCTGTTTTCACAAGATTTAGAAAAAAACTGTGTTATGAAATGGAGAATATGACTGGACAAACCTCAGATAAGTTTGTTGCAAGGTATGTCCTTTTTTTTTTTTTTGCTTTTTTGGGTCACACCCAGTGATGCTCAGGGGTTACTCCTGGCTCTGCACTCAGGAATTACTCCTGGCGGTGCTTGGGGGACCATATGGGATGCCGGGGATCAAACCCGGGTCGGCCGCGTGCAAGGCAAACGTCCTACCCGCTGTGCTATCGCTCCGGCCCAAGGTATGTCCTTTTTATGTGCCCGATGTCAGATGGGAAAAACATAGGCAGTCTGAGGATAAATTTATGATGTACTGTTACATCAAACTGGTTGAATCAAAGGATTGCTCCTGAAAGTCTACATGCCAGACTCTAATGAGGAAGATCTAGGACTCTTAAAGAGTGATGTTGGGACAACCAGAAAATTATCTTATAAAACTGAAGAATTACAAGGATTTGCACTATAGAAGAGATATTTTGGGAGAGGCAGAGTATCTGTCTGGTTCACCCTGAAATCTCTAACACATAACTCTGTATGGTACATAGCAGATGCTCCTTAAATACTTGTAGACTGTCTCAATGTATAAATATATGAACTTAGGACACAGGATCTAGTACCAAAACCATTAGGTTAATTGCCTGCTCTAGTTCATTTTCCTTAGGGTGTAGAGAAAATTATGTCTTAGTTATATACTCTGATGTGTAAGAGATTTCTTTTTTCTCCAGCAAATACTGACCACCCTAGAAGTTGAACTTCTTGCAGAAACTTTCAGTGACTTTTCTTTTCAACTTCAACTTCCACATCCATTTTCAAAGACAATAAGATCTCCACATTTTATCTACAATTTTATTGTCATATTTCTCCATTTAGTTTTGTTTCTAAGGTTCCTCTCCACATAGTTGAACGAGCCTCATGCATGAAGGAACCAGTAGAGGAACCCAGGTATGTGGGACCTGGGGCTGAGATCTCCAAGCCAGCTCAGATCTTGACTGGGCCTTTTCTGCCCAGATCCCCCATTTTCCAGTAGCTAGGCAGTCACACCCAGGAACCACTCCCAGCGCCATGTAATCCCATCAATGGCCAACATCCAGAGACTATAAAACCAAACTCCCAGAAGTGCGCGGCCGAGATATCTTTTTTTAAAATTTTTTAAAATTTTATTGAATTACCGTGAGATAGTTACAAGCTTTCATGTTTGGGTACAATCTCACAATGATCAAACACGCATCCCTCCACCAGTGCACATTCCCCACCACCAATATCCCGGGTATATCCCCCCTTTCCCACCCTATCCCTGCCTCTATGGCAGACAATATTCTCCATACTCTCTCTCTACTTTTGGACATCATGGCTTGCAACACAGACAGTGAGAGGTCATCATGTTTGGCCCATTATCTACTTTTGACATGCATCTCCCATCCCAACTGGTTCCTCCAGCCATCATTTTCTTAGTGATCCCTTCTCTATTCCATCTGCCTTCTCCCCTCTGCTCATGAAGCAGTTTTCCAGCTATAGCGCAATCTCCCTGGCCTTTGTATCTACTGTCCTTGGGTGTTAGCCTCAAGTGATGTTATTTTATAATCCACAAATGACTGCAGTCCCTCTATGTCTGTCCCTCTTTTTCTGACTCATTTCACTTAGCATGATACTCTCCATGTCTATCCATGTATAAGCAAATTTCATGACTTCATCTCTCCTAACAGCTGCATAGTATTCCATTGTGTAGATGTACCAAAGTTTCTTTAACCAGTCATCTGTTTTAGGGCACTAGGGTTGTTTCCATATTATGACTATTGTGAATAGTGCTGCAATGAACATATAGGTACAGATGTCATTTTTACTGTGCTTTCTTGCATCCTCGGGATATATTCCCAGAATGGTATTGTGGGGTCATATGGAAGCTCAGTTTCTAGTGTTTGAAGGACTGTCCATATTGTTTTCCAGTTGGCATTCCCACCAACAGTGAAGGAGCTTCCCTTTTCCCCCACACCCACACCAGCACTGGTTGCTTTTGTTCTTTTGAATGTCTGCCAGTCTCTGGTGTGAGATGATATCTCATTGTTGTTTTGATTTGCATCTCCCTGATGACTACATTTTTTCACGTGCCTTTTGGCCATTTGTATTTCTTACTCTATATCAGACATGAATCTATAAGGTTCATAGAAGAAAATGTAGGCAGAACTCTCCATGACATTGAAGCTAAAAGCATCTTTAAGGATGAAACAGCACTGACCATGCAAGTGGAAGCAAACATAAACAAATGGGACTACATCAAACTAAGAAGCTTCTGCACTTCAAAAGAAACAGTGATCAAAATACAGAAAGAGCCCACAGAATGGGAAAGAATATTTACCCAATACCCATCTGATAAGGGATTAATATCAAGGATATACAAGACAGTAGTAGAATTGTATAAGAAAAAAAGCTCCAACCCCATCAAAAAATGGGGAGAAGAAATGAATAGAAGTTTTCTCAAAAAGAAATACAAATGGTGGCCACAATATCTTATAGCCTAGTTCTCCCTCTTGGAGAACCTGGCAAACTACCGAGAGTTTTCTGCCTGCACGCGAGCGCCTGGCAAGCTCCCCATGGCATATTCATATACCAAATACAGTAACAATGATGGGTCTCATTCTCCTGACCCTGAAAGAGCCTCTAATGTGGCACTGGCACTGTTGGGAAGAACTAGTAAAGAGAGGCTGCTAAAATCTCAGGGCTAGGATGAATGGAGACATTACTGGGCTCGCTTGGGCCAATCAATGATCAATGGGATGATAGTGATGATTTTTTTCTATATTCCTCTATTTTTGATGAGACTTGATAGAAGGTAAGTGCATATGTTCCATCTGTGTTTAACTGGATATTTCCTGACTGGCATACTGAAAGGTATGCTTGACAGCAGTTATTTCTGTCAAGTGGGTTAGGGGCAGGTAATGGGGTTTACACAGAGGAGATAGCTTTGAAGCTTGAAACGGTAGTATGTTTGGGAAATAACACTTAACTCTGTGATTTGTCTTGAAGAGACTGGAGAACCTCTGGAATTTTCCGAGTATGAGTAGGATTAGCTTCAGATAATTTGCCTTTAATAGAATTTGTTTATATTGTTGAATTATTTTTTGAGTTGCCTAAAACAAGATTACTACTCGGGTATATTGTGACAAGGTAATCAACAAGCTACAAAAAATATGGTAACTTCGTTATGGTAGCTGGGTTATTTGAAGGATACAAGAACTCCACCAAATTTAGCTATCCTAAGAAACTCTGGTATGTACAATAGAATACTGCTGGGCAGAAGTGATGAATTCATACAATTTGCCAGTATGTGGATGGAACTGGAGTGTACCATGCTGAGTGTATGTATGTATGCTGAGTGTATCATGTTAATGTATACATTAACATGTATTATGTTAATCAGAAGGTCAGGGTAAGATACAGAATGATATTTCACATATGTGGTAGTATTATAAAGAAACATAGTAAGGGATAACAAATTACTCCAAATAACAAAATACAAGAATTATTGGGACTGGAGCGATAACAACAGTGGGAAGGACATTTACCATGCATGTGGGTGACCTAGGTTTGATCCCCAGCACCACATATGCTCCCCTGAGCCTGCCAGGAGTGATCCTAGAATGCAGAGGCAGGAGTGAACCCTGAGCACCACTAGGTGCAGCCCTCAAAACAGCACCCCCCCCATCTCGATCTATATAACTGACCTTACCAAGGGAAAGAGGTGATGTGGGGGTGTCGATATGGGAGAATGGAGAGGATGGTGGAGGGAAGCAGACACTCTGGCAAAGAGTGTGGGGTTGGAATGTTGTATGCACGAAACTAATTATGAACAGTTTTGTAAATCATGGTGCCTCAAAATATTTTAAAAATCAATTATCTTTTAATTATTAGTAACTCCTTCATTTGATTTAATTGGGAAGTTGGTTATATATAAGGAATTGAAAAAGGTGTTGACAGACCTATTATCAATACCTAGAGCTAAACATTGGAGCTAAAGATTGGAGGCAAGATGCATCAACACCGCCTGGACCCTGTGTGCTCTTCCGAACCCGGCTCACCATCTTGCCTTAGACAATGCGTGGCTCAGCATGCCAGGCATGGAACTCTATGCGTGATCCCTGCTGGAACTCTACATGTGATCCCTGATGGACATCACTTGTTGTTTTGCAAGATTCAGACAGAATGGCATTGGCGGGACATGGAGAAACCGCGGTGGCAGCTGCAGCGTCGTTGCCTGCTCCCTCCAGGCCGAGTCGCAGCACCATCGGACATAGAGCCGTGATGGCAGTGTGCACAGTGGCTCATCCATTGTGGGGTGCTGTCAGACAAACACCGGATGACCTGGAACTCAGTGCAGGTGTTCGACCTGGCTCAGACCCTACATGATAGGGCCCTGCTCTGCCAGCTGCTCAGCAACCTCCGGGCGCACTCCATCAACCTCAAGGAGATCAACCTGAGGCTGCAGATGTCCCAGGTCTGCCCAGAGACACAGGCAGGTGCATGTTTGTCAGTGGACAGATCGTTACAACATGCCAGTCTACCAAAAGCTTACATTTGGTAGACTGGAAACACCTGTAAAGGTGATTAGAGGCTGCCCCAAAAGTCTCCATCCCTCTCAGAGAGCCGGCTCAGAAAGCTACTGAGAGTAGCCTGCCCACACGCAGAGCCTGGCATGCTACCTGTGGCATACTTGATATGCCAAAAACAGTAACAATAATGGTCCTCAATCTCCTGATCCTTAAAGAGCCCTCAATATGCCATCGGGCTACACTAGCATGCAACAAGGACTATTGGAGACATTACTGGAGCCCGCTCAAGCAAATTGATGAATAATAGGATGAAAGTGATACAGTGATATAGTGGCAGAGCTAAATATATTATATAGGTACAAATCTGTATACACACATTTTAATAATGCAAAGAAGTGTTTTTTAAAAAATTATTTCTTTTTCACTTCTGTTTTCTTTGCTTTTGAGTGCCTTTGTGACCCCCCTAATCTTATGCTGTGCCCCACCTCGTTTATTTCATTTTAACCTGTGGCATCCTTACAATATTCTAAGAATATTAGAATATTCTAGGGAAACACAGGAGGCCATATGGCCCTCAGTTGATAAACACTGTTATAAAGAACTAAAGTTATTTTAAAGGAATTTTGTGGTCTGTGTACACAGATCTGCACATACATATACATATATTTCCTGTATATTGAGAAGACTGGGGAGCGGCAACATCTCAGTACTTAGTAAGGAATATATCTTAAATCTTAGTCTGCCTGCCTCTCTCTCTCTCTCTCTCTCTCTCTCTCTTTCTCATCTTCCTTCCTTCCTTCCTTCCTTCCTTCCTTCCTTCCTTCCTTCCTTCCTTCCTTCCTTCCTTCCTTCCTTCCTTCCTTCCTTCCTTCCTTCCTTCCTTCCTTCCTTCCTTCCTTCCTTCCTTCCTTCCTTCCTTCCTCTCTTTCTCTCTTCCTTTCTTTTTCTTTCTTTTTTTCCTCCCTCCCTCCTTTCCTTCCTCCTGGTCATGATCTGGACTTACTCCTGGCTCTGCACTCAGGATTACTCCTGGTGAGACTCGGGGACCATGTGGGGTGCTGGTGGTCAAACCTGTCTTGGCTGTGTATAAGGTGTAAGGCAAGTAACCTGCCTGCTGTACTACCTCTCTGGCTCAGAGCTTGAGTTTTAAATTCCATTCAAGCCACCAAGTCTTTTTGAATCAATGCTTAGGAATGAGCCATTTACTTGGTATAGGAAGCAAAAGAGGATCCTAGGACATTTGTTGATATTGAAAGCAAAAAAATTTTAAAAACTACTAGGAAATATAGAAAGTCAGTTTGAAGAAATCCCACAGGCCAATTCATTAAGGTAGGAATCCTCAATCCCACACTGGTAGATTGATACATAAATAGGGAGAAGAGAACATTTTTTTTACAGTAAAATGACAACTAACAAATTTAATAGGAAGGCAGAATTAAAATAGCACTTGTCAACTGTTGCAGTAATCATTATTTAAGTAAGAAACATCCATGAATGATAAAATTACTGGGTCACAATTTGATGAGTAAAAGGATAGTTACATAGTATCAAAGTATCCCAACAGAAAACTTTATTTTTCAATTATTATTATAATAATTATTTTTTTGTTTGGGGGTCATACCTGGAGGTGCTCAGGGATTGCACAGAAGCATTACTCTTGGTGGATTTTGGGGATAATTTGGGATGTGGGTGCTCAAAGCCAGGTCAGCGCTGGCTTTGTGGTAGTGAGGCAACTGCCTTAACTTGATTTACTATCTCTCCAGCCCCATAAATTTTAATTAGAAAAGGAAAATTAGTGACTGTACAGTGGATAATCCTGGCAAGAACATCTTAACTAAGTAATTAAACTTATTGACATCAGTAATGAGACAAATTTAAATTAAATGCTATGTAGTCTGATTAAAAATGTTTTATTATATGCTCCTTCCCTCAAATCACAAATAATCTAACAGTAAGGAAACATGGGGGGAAACTATTTTGAGGTATAGTATACAAAACTGGCTTATATTCTTCCAAAATGTCAAGAGCTTGTAGGTCAAAGAAAATATTCTCTATTAAAAAACAACTAAATCACTGTATCACTGTCATCCCATTGTTTGTTGATTTACTCGAGCGGGCACCAGTAACATCTCTATTACACTCAGCCCTGAGATTTTAGCAGCCTCTCCTTGTCTTTCCCAAGGATTGGAGGCTATTTCAGGGTCAGGGGAATGAGACCTGGTGTTACTGGTTTTGGCATATCAAATATGCCACAGGTAGCTTGCCAGGCTCTGTCGTGTGGGCGGGATACTCTCGGTAGCTTCTCTGAGAGGTATGTATATATCTGTTACTGTATTTGGGATATGAGTACACCACGGGGAGTTTGCCAGGCTCTCCCACGCAGGCAATAAACTCTTGGTAGCTAGTCAGGTTCTCCAAGAGGGAGAACTAGACTATTAGATGTCGTGCGGCCTGGATGCTTCAGGGAGCTTGGTTTTATAGTCTCTGGATGTTGGCCATTGATAGGATTACACAGCGTGGGGGAGTGGGGCGGTCTCTGGGTGTGACTGCCTAGCTACTGGAAAATGGAGGATCTGGGTGGAAGAGGCCCAGTCCTGATCTGAGCAGTCTTGGAGATCAGGGCATCAGAGCCCCAGGTCCCGCACACCTAGGTTCCTCCGCTGGCACCCCCATGCATGAGGCTCGTCCGAACCTGTGGAGAATGGCCCTGAGTATGGCCATGGCTGGGTAAATAAATAAATAAGTAAATAAAGCCCATTATTTTGGGTTTCACTCCAAAATAATTATTACTTTAGTTGATCAATAAAAAACAACTAAATAGATTTGATAATTAAATACAGTATATGATCTTGAATTGTGAACTTCTTTTTCTTTCCTGTAAAGTAGCATTACTCAAAATATGATCCCAGGACCAGAGCTTTTTGTGCCATTTGGGAACTTGCTCTGAAATATAAAACTGTGGACCAGATGCTAAAAATACTGAAACAGAGACCCTAGGTTTTGGAACCCAATAATCTATATTTAATGAGATCTATGATTATGTTTGAGATTGATTCTTGTAAATCATATTATTTGGGTTATTATTAAAACTATGTCATAGATAATAGTATAACTTTGTTAGTTTCCAGTGTTTTATTTATGAAATACTAAGTTCTTTAGAGGTAATAGAAAATTATTCTGGGAACTTGCTTTTAAATGGTTTTAAAATAAAGTTTTTTTAATAATATCTATGTAGCTTTTCCATGTTAAAAATTCAAAATATAAAACATAAAAGGGGCTGATCAGATGAGGGAAACGTCTGACTCATATTCATTGCATCTGCGTTTGTGTAATGAAATGAGACATTAAATCCAAAGGATATACATTCCATTACATGTAAGGTTAAATCTGCTTTGGAAAATAGTTTGTTATACCAGGAACCATGTATGTTTATTTTCAGGTTGAACCCAACCTAAGGTTACTAACATTTCTCAAAACCATGTTGATAAATGACACAATTTCTTTTTTTATTAAAATCTGCATATATTTTATTGAATGGGTCTTCATAAATTATTATTTTTAATAATTTATTTTTAATTAGTGAGTCACAGTGAGGGTACAGTTACAGATTCACACCTTTTCGTGCTTGTTTTCCCTCATGCAATGTTTGAGAGTCCATCCCTCCACCAGTGTCCATTCTCCACCACCAATGAACCCAGTATCCCTCCCACCCCCCTATCCCACCCCACCTCTGTGGCAGGGCATTCCAATTTGTTCTCTCTCTCTCTCTTTTTTGGGTGTTGTGGTTTGCAACAGGGCTATTGAGTGACCATTGTGTTCAGTCTCTAGTCTATTTTCTGCACGAATCTCCCTCCCCTCGAAGGATCTCCAATCACATTTTATTTGTTGTTCCCTTCTCTATCTGGAATGACTTTCCCCCAACATGTGAGGCCAGCTTCCAAGCTATGGAGCCAACCTCCTGGCATTATACACTACTATTCTTGGGAATGACACAATTTCTTAATCATGTAAGAGTTGCTATGGTTCTTTTGGGATTCTGTATTGAGAAATATTTCAGTGAATAGTATTTGCCTATTCATAGTGGAAAGAATCAATAATTGAGAAAAATAATTGTTTACAAATAATTGAATTCTCTTACTCAGTTGCATTACTAATTGTCTGAGTTGAGTCCATGATCTGATTTCCCTCTCTTGGTGTAGATTCTTTGCAAGACTTCCCATTACACACAACTAAAATACAGCAAGAACGATATAGTCTGAGACAAGTACGTATGTTGGACTAAATTCAAATATGCAGGGTTTTACCTAGAAGAAAAAATACTTTTAGGGTTAGGGAGGAAGTGAATCATGCCACTGAGCATGCTTAATTTACCAGTACACAAGCACTGGTAGGCAGTGGTTATTTTTCACTTTTTTGGTTGTCTACTTTGAAACCATCCAAATCTCTGGATCCATTTTTCCTGGTGTTTTGGTGATTTTGCATTTGTTCCTAGAATGTGGATGAAGGGATTCCTTTCCAGCTCACAAGTATTTTTTCCCTAGTCATAATCCAGAAGAACTGAATCTGATCAGTTTTGTCACAACTGAAGAAGACTAACTACATTTTTTTTAAATGGAGATTATTTAGAACATCCTGCTGCTAATGTCAGCACACAGATTGGGCAAGTTCCACCAAAATAACTTTCAAACTACTTGTACTCAATTAAATGTTTATTTAAAATTTCCTTTTGGTTTTTACTGCTGTAAATGTATTGTTCATTTTTCACATACCAGGCACTGTTGTTTAGTCTCATGGGCATTGCTTGTTACAAATTTAACAACTGTGACATATTAAAAACAACATTTAGGGAAGAAATTAGGTTTCAGAGGATGTGACCAGATGTTTCCATGGTATTTTGCCAAAATTTCACTTAGATGCCAACAAGATTTTAAAAGAAATTTCCCCCCAAACCCTCTATACCTGCTTGTATATCCCAAAGTATGTTGTATATCATATTTGTATTAGAAAAGCCAGTTAATTTTTATTTAAGTCACAGTTTTCTTTAGATATTTATTATTTTTCACTATCTTTTTTTATAAATTCACTGTGGTAGTGGAAATAAATATGACTATGCCATATGCAACCCAAGTTTTCTGATAAGAACAGATACTAGACTTCATCCTAGCCAAAAGACCAAGAGAAACAATAACCCAAATTTTCTTATGACAAAAATGGGGATGCTAGTACCTACCTCCTGTGACTGATATGGAAATTAAATAAAGTAATGAGTGTAAGTCTTACTTGACACATAATGATGGCAAGCTAGTCTCATTAACACTATTGCTGATTGACTTGATTTTGATATAAAGCCCACTGAATACCCTCCAGTATTTTTTATTTCAGTCTTTTGTTGAGATTATCAGTTTTAGACAAAGAGTCATCAGAAGACAACTTTAAATGGTGAATATTTTTATTTTCAGATAAATATGGTGGTAATTATATGAGAAGTCCCTGAGCTGATTTCTAAATTCAAAGGCATTTAGAGAGGAACCTGCAGATTAGTTTGACAGAACAGAGAGATTTAACTCCAAGCAGAGGTTTGGAACACCTTATTGGATGACTTCAATTCATGTCAGAGGGTTAATGGAACTTTTTAACCATAGACTACTGTTTTGGAGTTTTCATAATCGGTTCACATTCAAAAATATACAAAACATAGAACTCAGTGAAGCAAATTCTGTACAAGTTTTTTTCAGAGAAAAAGGATAAGCTTGATCCAAAAATATTTTGGAGGGTGGAGACATTCCAAGCATACCATTCCTTGCCTGTGCCAATGGAATGTGGGCAGCATAGGAATCATGTCCAAGGTTGGAGAGCTTTAGAGGACCAGGGAAATTATGAGTGAAAAAAACATTAAGCAGTAGAGAACATCATCCCATGACCCCCTCCAGGTTTCCCTCTTTACAAATTGAATTGTAAATTCTGGGTGAGTTTTAGGTTTGTGAACATGATGGTTTCCAAAAACATGATGCCAATTAATTGTAGCTGCATCTTGCAAATATACAACTTTACTCTGGAGTTCTCTGTCTCTGTCTCTGTCTCTGTCTCTCTCTTTCTCTCTCTTACACATACACACAAACTCCCACACACACATACTCTCTTCTCTGAGTTGGAAGCAGGGATTAAACAATTATTCAGTCCCAAACTGGAAATTACATTTTATCTCTTTCCATTATCTTTTACCTCTAGGTGGACAAAACTGATGCAATGAAAAAGAAAGATAAATATGAGCTGTTTTATAATACTAATTATGACAAAGAGTAATTTCCAGACTTTGAAAAACACATCCATTTTATTTTCAACCTCCTTAAATAAATTTGCTTGTTATCATGGCTGATTTTTTCTCATCAGTGTTCGTGATACTTCTAGGTGTGGGAGGATTTTGAAAGAGCCTCATAATTCCCAATTTTGTGTTGGTTCATAGTTTGTAGAGATGACTGTGTCTGCAGCAATTTATCTCATTCTTCTCTATAGATTAACTGAGGAAATGAAGAGACACTTAGGTGTCCAAAAAGATCTGAAGAGTTTTCAGTCAAGTGTCTTTCAAGTAGTACCTTGTAGATTGTTTTCTAAAGAGGCATTCCTTTTATTTCCCTGATCTGATAATTATTTAATTGAAGAGAATTTATGGCAAAAAACTCTTCAGAAAGGTGCCTGGAGGTGGGGTGACTCAGTATTTCTCAAAAATGTAGTATATGAGGTATAACCCACCTCAGTCAAAACATCCTCAGGGACTTTTAAAACTTCATATTACTAAGCCACTCCAACCCTGAGAGTTCAGATTTCCCTGAGTGTGGACCAGGTGCTTACATTTATTAAACTCTGCAGGTGACTTTCCCCCCCCCTTTATTTAAACACCACGATTTACAAAGTTGTTAATAATGCATTTGTTATAGGCATTCAATATTCCAATCCCAGTTCCACCACCACCGTGACCTTCCCTCTGCCATTGTCCCCATTTTCCCAATCACCCCTTAAACCTGCCCCCGTAGCCGGCACAAAATAATTTATTTTATATTGCTTGTTATCACTAAATGATTAATGTAACTATCAAAAGTATTTACTTCAATAAAAGAAAATTTGTGAAAATTGTTATATCTCACCATGGGAACATTAAGTCCTAGTCTGAGAGTTTACTAAGCTGTTGAGACTTCTGTGTCAATATTTTTGTTTATCAAGCTTAGTTGACTTCTACATCACTTTACCATCCAGTCTTGTGTACTCCTACTGGGATGTTAACATTGTAGAGTTTGGAGATGTCACATGGCCACAAATGTTGCCTAACACTCAAGAAAATTCACATTATTTAATTGGGCAGTGAACTTATATAGCAGTGGTGGTAGAATGTAGCTGTGGCTGCCAGCACTTCCTGAAAACGCAGTTTTCAGCCAAAAAACCCCCAGTATACCTGAAAATGTTGGCACCTTGGCATTTCTGTGGAGTTCAATTGTGAGGAGGTAGAGTCTGGCTGTAGGCATAGCAACAGCTGTTGCGGTGTGAGTGCAGCTGTGGTTTCCACAGGGTGGGAAGTTGGCCCAACCCCCTCTGAGGTTGTCCTGGAGTTCTCAACCTGGGACCTGGGACTGGTGTAGCACTGTAGCACTGTTGTCCCATTGTTCATCGATTTGCTTTAGCAGGCACCAGTAACGGCTACATTGTGAGATTTGTTGTTACTGTTTTTGGCATATCGAATATGCCACGGGTAGCTTGCCAGGCTCTGCTATGCGGGTGGGATACTCTCGGGTAGCTTGCCAGGCTCTGCTGTGCGGGTGGGATACTCTCGGGTAGCTTGGCGGGCTCTCCGAGAGGGAGAGAGGAATCGAATCCAGGTCTGCTGAGTGCAAGGCAAACATTCTTCCGGCTGTGCTCAAGTCAGGACCTGGTGTATTCAATAAATTTTTGCAACTAGTTGATCTTTCAAGATATAGTCATGAATCTTTGAAGCTGGGCCGATAGATGAGCTTACATGGTGGCAGTGATGGAATATGGGACTCAGCATTTTAAAATAAAGGAATCTTTCCAAAATGGAAATGATTGGTTATAATTGTCTGAAAAAAAATCAGTTTGAAATGATAAGCATGTCTAATTTATCTCTTTTTCACTTTTCTCTATGTCTTTTCCTAGCTCTGTTTTACTCCATGGGTTCAGTCATCCCAGCTACTTTACACGGATTCACATTCAGTGCTGAGCAGCTCCCAAAATATTGTTATTGTTGGTTCTTACTTTATTCCTATTGCCTCTCTATGACATAGTGGCTATGTTCTGCATTTCTGACTAGAAAAGGGACACATATTAGCATCCTAGTCACTAAATAATCACCTAGTTTGACTAGATCTGAATCTTTGACAACATTTATAGAGCAGACATATATATTTGACCTTGACTGTTGGGTACAATGCTCTGGGGAGACTTCAAACTCCAACCTTTTAAAGCACAACTCAGAACCTCAAGGTTTTGGACCCAGACCTCAGTACACTGTCAATTCTGCTGGTGAGTCCATTCTGTAATTGAAACCATTATTTGTGGGTTTTGGGAGAGTGAATTGAAAATTTGAGAATACCTCAAAAAATCATCAGTATTTTACTTACAGATGAAAATTTTCCTTTATGAAGTACACTTGAATTGGGAAGAAAGTGTATGATATGTGTCCTGCATAAATTTGATACTGGGAGAGAAGATTTTTTTACATGTGATTTATACCCAATGGTACTCAGGAGGGTCATCTGGTGCCAAGGATTAAACCCAGGGTGTCACCTATGCCAGGTATGAGCTAGTTTTCTGGTCCTCTGGGAGAGAATTTTAAAGTGACTCTCATTCAACTGCTATTTACACAAACACCACAGTGTGGAATGTTGCAATATGATTGTTGAATGTGTTCAAAGTACACACTTGCAGATTTGCCCACAGTATGTACTAGCTTTGCCTGCCTTTGAAACTTCCATATACCAGCCTTTTATTTTGTTCCAAGATAATATATAAAATTTATCAGTCTTTGACTCTTTGCTGTCTTCCCAAAAGCCAGCAACAGATCTCCAGTGAGCTGAAACAGGGAAAGTTGTTTTAAACCATTGACTGCTTAATAAATTAGCACTAGACGGCTCTTAGCCTAATTTATCTCTGGAAGCCAGTTTCCCAGGGTATCAGAGCAATACCACAAGAAAAATTATTTCCATTAAACACCACAAAAATGTCTTTCCTGTGATACTTCACTGAAAGGGTGACATGTACGAGATTCTTAGTCACAAAACAGGAAAGAAATGTTTGAAAGTTAAATTAAAAAGTAAAGCACAGTTAAGATTTTATTGAGCTTAAACCCCATTCCTACCTCCTAAACATATAAATCTGTTCTGTGTTCTCTGTCTCCCACTCAGATGGGTGATAAATTTTAGATGCTGAATTCTTATGTCTCTAAAAATAACGTTTACCTAAAGTGAAGTGCAACATCTGGGTCCATTGGGGGAGCCTGAAGTGGCCTTTCAGGTTAATTATTTGTGTGGTCAGGTTAGATTTCCCGGTCCTGAAAATGATACCAGTTTTGTTTCTCTTGGCCTCTACCCACCACAGGTAGAGTCCTGTTGCAGTGACTTTCCCATAGGCTTGCTCCTTCATGCAGAATGTTGACATCAGTGTGCTGCCATTGAGGAAATGTTTCCATCTGCTTTCAGAGCGAAGGCCCCTTGATTGGTTTGAATGGTTTGAAGAGTTTCCCAGCCAACACTGTTGTAATGTGTGCCATCAGAACAGACCCATGAATCTCTCAAGCTCTCAAAGGATCCTCTCACTGTCATCTTCATCAAAGAATTTGTCTGCTATCTAGACTTAGAGAGTGGACTGACATGGTTATTATGTACATTTAGAGACTGCTCAAGGACTAGCATTCAGTTGATCATAGTAAGAATTCCTCACCCTCTTTCCAGCACTCTAGTCCCTATTCCAAAACAGACTAATACCATGGAAAAAGAAGCCTTATGAAGGAATGTGGTGAGAGCAACCAGCTGTCTAGGGTGATCCTGGGAAATGAATTTTTTTAATTAGAAAAATATGGATAACATCACAGTTGAAATAAATTTTAAAAATCTCTAGAACTTAGTATAAATCTGAGTCCAAACATTTTCATCCACAACATAAATTTTCCTGGGCAATCACTCAAGACTAGGGAGTTAATCTCTTTTTTTCTCATTTGCCCACCAAATTGTTATTCCTCTCTTCCAATTTCTTGGCTACTGCTTTACTTTAGGAACTAATTGCTTAATTTGAACCTGTTAAGACTTTTTACTCCAAACTATCACCCCTTGAAAATTGAAGTTTTTACTATACATCAATATTAGAGCAAGCTTCCTGGATTATTGCTTTGTTCAAATTACTACTTTGAGCTTTTCAATTGCCCTCCTATTGACTACTGAATAAACTCATGACAGTTTATCCTTGTGTTTGAAACCTTTTTCACAATTGCATTTGAAAATTTGCTTCTTATGCTACTCTCCAAGTTCCAGCCAAATGGCAGCTTTGAGTCCTCGTTTTAAACTGATCTTGCCCTTTTAAAACCTCTGGATTCATATCACTTATTCCCTTTGGACTGTTCCTTCTACATATTTCTCCTTGATAAAATTCTGTTTTTCCTCCAAAATCCATTTTAGAAGCTGCCACTTGCTTTCATAAAGCCTTTTCTAGCCAACTTAGTTTGTGTTTGACTCTGTCATTGGCCTTTTGATTAGAGATACTTTTCAGAGCTCATGGCATTCTGTTGTCTTCTACAGTAGTTATTTAGTCACCAACTTGAGCTCTTCTTGTGGGGTTGTGATATCTGGAAGAAATAAACTACCTCCTTATTCTCCATGTCTTATAACTTGCTTGGTGATGAGTGACTAAACGAAAGAATAAAGTTGAATGCTACTATCTTCCTTTTTAGTCCTTGAGCTGAATAACTGTGGTGAGGAAATCTCTAGTTAATTTGTTTTGAGGGCAGCCATTATGCCTATGGATGTGAAATAATGGTAAGGACACCTTAACACTTCCAAGTTCAGGTCAGTTTCCAAGGGCCATCTTTGTGTTCAGAAGCTTATCTGAATGAATGAATCCTCCCAAGTCATTGGAATTTCAGGGATGGCAGGGGGCAGAGGTGTAGGCCTGTAGTCATAAAGCATGTATTTAAATAAACTTAACCAAAGGTTGCATAACTTTCTGAAAATTTGAGGCTCAAAGCTGGCAAGTATTTAGTGCAGGTGGCTCAGCAGCTGTTGAGTGGGTTCACCTTTGGCATGATTTCTCTGGAAAACTGGCTACAAGACTTGGGCAGATCATGACTTTACAGGCTAAAAGGCAAAAGATACTTAACAGGAAAAAAAACAACACTTCAAAGGGTTGAAGTGTTGCAACAAATTCCCAGTCCTGGTCAGTCTATTTGCATCATAAGATGGCTTTATGCATGGGAATGGTAGACCCTTTAACATTACTGTTTACTCAAATAGCTTTTGCAATTAGAAATTCTTTGTAAATGTGATCCATCAAATTTTACACATAGCAATTATAGTTAACAGCAGTGAAAATCCAGTCCTTGGTCTCTCTTATTTGCCACTACCCTACTGTGTCAGTTTTAACAACCTGAAGAAACTGTTCTAAGAGTAAATTAATGCTTAAGGTGAGTGAATGAGATTGTTCAGGTCCCAATTTTTATTTTTCTTCAGTTGCATATATTAAAACCAGAATTTATCAGTAATTATCTTTTCATCTCTTAATTTCATTATAGCTCCATAACCTGTTACTTGATTTGTATCATAGGAATAATAGTAATCGTAACTATTCTATGGGATCATATGTAGATTAAAAGCATATGTGAAAAGTATATTTAAGAAGACAGGGGCTGGAGTGATAGCACAGCGGGTAGGGCGTTTGCC
This sequence comes from Sorex araneus, assembly GCF_027595985.1. Taxonomy (NCBI): domain Eukaryota; kingdom Metazoa; phylum Chordata; class Mammalia; order Eulipotyphla; family Soricidae; genus Sorex; species Sorex araneus. The sequence continues at coordinate 45,774,854 of NC_073304.1, forward strand.
TTGTACGCGGCCGACCTGGGTTCGATTCCCAGCATCCCATATGGTCCCCCGAGCACCGCCAGGAGTAATTCCTGAGTGCAAAGCCAGGAGTAACCCCTGAGCATTACGGGTGTGACCCCCCAAAAAAGAAAAAAAAAGACATTTGTGGGGCGAGAGAGTAGTACAGTGGGTAGGGAGCTTGCCTTGCACATGGCCAACTGGGTTTGATCCCTGGCATCTCCTAATATCCACCTGCTGCCAGGAGTAATTCCTGATGGAAGAGTCAGGAATAAATCCTGAGTAAATCTAGGTGTGGCCCAAGAACAACAACAACAAAAGCAAAAAAAAATATATAACTTCATATCTTCTGAGTCACTGTGCATATTTGCATCTTTAGATCATTTTAAGTTTATATAGGTGAACAGATGACTAGGTGGATAGATTAATAAACATGTACTTTTTAAAATTTTAAGTATATATGGGGTAATTAACAACTTATATATAAACCCAAACTAGAAGGTTAAGTTGAATAGATATATAATGCTTATGTGATTTCAAATATAATATTGGATTATTTTTGATACCTTGGAAATGTGCTCTAATTCAGTGCTTTCTAGCTGTCCATGGACCACTATTAGTTTAAAAACTGTTCCTAGAAGTAATAGTAATATACCCATGCTTTCATTCACTATTTTTCTCCCTCAATCTCAAGCCTTTATGATTTCCCTTCTAAAACAAACTATATACTTGTGAATTTGTAAACAATAGTTCAAAACTACTCTACAATGGCATATCTCTATTTGGGCTTAACTCATTCAACATTTATTGAATGCCATATTTTTTAGGTAATCCTAGAAATTGAAACAAATAAGTCCTGAGATTTATATAATAAATACCCATTTCTCAGTGATAGTAAGTTCTTGTGCTCTTGATATGGTGACCTTTATTATGTTTTTTGGGGGGGATGGGGGGCAGGAAAGCTCCTTCTTCCTTCTGTAGACTGAAAGCTCTCTTCTAGTCTAGAATCTTATTTTCTTTTCGCTAACAATGGGGAAAGTGACTCTGGAGGAGGTTAAGCCTCTTTTTAATGATTTCACGTTCTGTTTTTTAGACAAGTACCTCCTTTAGCTCTTGAAAGGGGTTAGAAAACATGGTATGGTATGTCATTATTGACACTTGATTATGGAAGGGAAGCAAAGATTTCTGTATGTTCCCAAACTGTGCTTCTCAAACTTTTCTGTGGTAAAGGACCAGTTCTGTTTTATTAATAAACTTGGGGGATTGTTGCCAGCATAGCCAGCAGTGCTCAGAGTTTACTCTGACTCTGTGCTCAAGAACCACTCCTAGTGATGCTCACGGAGCTGGCTATATGTGATATCAGGAATCGAACCGGGCTTGGCCATGTGCAAGGCAAGTGCCTAAACCCCTGTAATATGTTTAGTTCCCAGATCTGCTTTTAAATATATCACAATCTAATATTTGGGAAAATATCTAAAAATGAATTACTAGGAAAATAAAAGAAAATAAAATGCAAGTCCAATTAATTTTATTCAGCAAGCCTACGAATGCTACACACTTTACCAGTTTAGCTTATTGAGCTCTGGCAGTACCATGCACTGTCTGGCATCATCTTTGGACCACACTTGAGCTATATCATTCTAGTGTTAGTAGGAAAATGGAGAGGAAAATAATGCCTGCCACAGAGGCAAGCTGGAGGGCAGGAGAGAAACTGGGCATGTTGGTGGAAGGTAGTAGACACTGGTGAAGGGATTGTGTTGAAACAATGTGCACCTGAAACTCAATCATTTGTAACTTTGTAGTTAATGGTGATTAAATTAAAAAAAAGAAAAAGAAAAAATAGTGAACCTGGAAGTTTCATTTTCATGTAATTAAATACATAAATAAGATGTTCTAAGTAGTGATAAGCATTGATGGCATATGAACTTGTTTCTAGTGAGAGATGAGAAGTTAATTTCTATAAAGTCATATCCCATTTCCTTCCTTTAATTGTATGTTATTTGTATTACATTTACACTATAAATCTTTCTTTTACATGTACCACTTCTGTAGCTATTACAAATTCAACAGTAAATTGTTCAACTTTTATTTTGGATTTTAAAATGCTGAGAGAGGGGGAAAAGTATATATTTTTGGCTTTAATACTTTTAAAATTTCAATCTTATTTATCACTTCTGGTTCTCTTTATTTGTTCCTGTGGCTGTGTGTCGAGTCATTTTCTTAGCACACTAGGGCTTGGCTTCCTCTTCCTTTGTTCTGTTACTGGAAGGTATATTAAGTTTCCTTATATTTAGGCCTGGTAACACATTATATCCATATTGTTTTAAATACTTGCTTTTAAAATCAATTGATGCGAGCATGAAATTCTTATATATTTTATGTTTGAATTATATTATAGTTGATACTAATTTTACTGATATAGGTGGCAGTGGAGGGGGAGGGTGTTAGTTGAATTACTGTCTGTAGCTCTTAGCCTGAAGAGCTTGTTTTAGTATTTCTTAAAAGACACAAATGCTAGCAATAAATTATCACTTTTTGTTCATTTGAAAATTTATTCCATCTTATTTTTAAACTGTCAAAGTTTTTTGACAGTTTGAATCCAATTATCTTCTGAAATCTATTTCTTCTGAATGGAAGCCAGTTGTAAATATTAATGAGGTTCCCTTGTAAGTGATGAGTTATTTTTTATTTTCTGCTTTTGGGATTTTCTCCTTTTCTGTTAGTATTTTAAAAGTAGGTGTCTATTTGTGGATCTTTTTCTATTTTCCCCCTTGAAGCTGTTTTTC